>NC_044925.1:4190557-4297081 GCF_003576645.1 Ipomoea triloba | reverse complement strand
TATATATATATATATATATATATATATATATATATATATATATATATATATATATATATATATATATATATATATATATATATATATATCTTCGAATACTATTCGAATCGAATCTATCCTTATTTGTATTTGGATTTGAATAACATTCGAATCAAAATGTGTATTCGAATTCGGATTTGTATTCGAAATATTTGAATTCGAATATAACTATTCGAATTCGAATCACGAATCGAATCAAAATTATTTGATTTGTTTACACCCTTACTATGGACTAAGGTCGACCTTGCATTGTGGATTCTGGTTTAAAAATTATATTTCTGTATGTGTTTGTAAATAAATTGAAGGTATATAATATGTTAACTATAAACACTTAATATGTTAATTGCATATGTAATTAACATGTTAACTGCAAGTATATATTATGTAATTAACATATTATGTATTTACAATAACATTATATGTCTTGAATTTATTTATAGGCATATAATTTGTTAATTATAGGTGCATAATATGTGAATTGCTTAAACTAGGGAGATACATGATTTGTTAACTCTAGATACCAAGGCCCACAATACAAGGTAGATTATGGTCCATAGTATGATTTGTCATTTCTCTCATTATAAGCTTTTTGTTGTAAAGAGTTACAAAGTAAGTTTTACTCAAATTGCACGTTTAGATACTAATTGGAGAATTCTCATAAATCAAAGCAATAGTGGGCTTCCTTTTTCATTATTTTTACTTATTATTATTATTATTATTATTATTATAAAAAAGTTAAGTCTTATTATTAAGCTTTGTTTTTCCTATTTCCCTTAGAAAAGGGTCATGCTAGAGTAATATTACAAGTATTTTCACTTTTTATTCCATCTTTTACTTTTATATTAATGTGTCGTCTTTTGATTGATTTAAATAACAAAGTGGGCCACTATTTTTATTCATTTACTTTTATTTATCCAATGAAATTTGTACACGTGGTGGAAGTTATACTCCATAGAAGTAGATATATCATTTTCCTTAAAAACAAATGCAAACTCATACCATAGTCTTACATTCTTTGACAAAGTGAGCCAAATAAATTTTTTAATAAAATTATTATTATTATTATTTTAGGAGTAAGTTGGAACTATAAGAATGTAGGAAAAATAGTACTCCGCAAACCAATTGCAAATATGATTATATGGTAGCGGTAAATTATTTTGTGGACCCAAGTCCACTTTGTAAAGTGGATCTGAGTCCAAAGATACACAATTTACATACAAAATTTTTGCAATTTACCTTTTAAAATTCACAATTTGTGATGACCCTGTAGTGTATTTACAAATTTTCAAAACTTAGAAACATAATTTATGTTCTAGAAGTTCACAATTTCAATACTAAAAAGAGTTTTACTACATGTACTCTCAAATTTCTCCCTCACTTTTATTCTATGATGTGGGGCCATGTGGCAAACAATGATAGGATATATTCATCATGTGAGACAAAAAAAGTGTCTCCCTCACTTTTATTCTATGATGTGGGCCATGTGGCAAACAATGATAGGATATATTCATCATGTGAGACAAAAAAAGTGTCTACATCAATAATTTGTGAAAGAATAGAAGTTTAGAGTAAAAAGTGAGAATCCATGTAATGTTTTCCTTTTTCCTTTTTTAAATAAAACATATTTGTAATTCTAACTCACTTTTAAGAGTGAATCCACTTTCTGATCACATTAAAGTATTAAACTATGAATTTGAATTTCATATACAAATGCTGGAGCTATTATTGAAGTCCTTTGTTCACCACTTTCATTTGCTTGTCCGTCTGGAAATGTATGACGTACTGTGCTTAAGGGTCATACCGCTAAGCTCAAATAGCTTCTTCCAAACGGTACTAAGAAAATTTGAACTTTGGTTATAAATAATAACACTGAGGAATAAATTGTGTTTGACAACAATATCGTTGAAGAGTTGTGTTGCTTGAGATGCAGAGAAATGATTGGTCTTCAAAGTGTGAGAACTTAGTGGGTTGATCAATGACCACCATAATGATGATGAAGCCATGCGATGAGGGTAGACCTATGATAAAGTGGGTGGTTTCGCCGGTAAGACCGGTTTTTTAGGTGGGATACAGAAAGATGACGGAAATTATTGGGATACAAATATGGGCAACACTACACTACAATGTAGGATGCATTTTGTCCTTTTTGAACATGCATCTTAAGAATGTATTATTATCTTTTATAATATTTGTTTCAAATTAGAATACTATACATTGTACTTAGAGAATACGAAAAGAGTACCATATATAAATACAAAATAATAAATACGTAGTTATGTATTTATTTTTTGAAATATAAGGATAAAAAAATACCTAAACAACAATACTATTTTTTCCCCTTATACATATATATACCATCTTTTTTTGACTTTTAACTACAATATTGTACACATACATTTTTTTTTTCATTTAAACTAATACACGTATCATACCTTCATTTTCTACCTTTTAACTAATATTTTTTTTGGAAAAGCTAACATGCATTCGCTAAATGCATTTATTTTTAATCAAACATGCATTCCTTGAAAGTACTTTGCCCATCTTTATTCCCTTTTCAAAAGCGGCATATTTTTGTATCCCACCCAAAAAATCAAGCCAACCGTGTTTATGACTCTGATAAAGTCCATCCTTAATTCATCCCAAACGTGTTTAGACACAAGAAAAGGGCTAAAACAATCTGGGGTGAGCGTGGAGCAGATTGGAGCAGATTTGATGTGAATATGCATCTAATATGCTAAAGGCGGATTTAAAAAATTCCATTCGCATCTACATCCGCTAGGAGTGTGAATCCAATCCAATCCAATCCAATCCACTAATAGGAGATTGGATGCGAATCAAATGATGAATTTTAAGTCTAATATGAAATATTGTTTATTGAGCTTGTAATTCTTATGTCGTGAAGAAGAACAAATATGGATTGACAAGAAAAGAAAGTGGAAAGTCAAAATTTGGAAACAACAATAGAGAAAGAGAAACCTAAAACCCTAAGCTAAATATTAAAAAAAAAATTAGACATTTAGAGGAAGAGTCTAAATATGCAAACATTTACAATATAACACTTTTATTTGCTGTTTAAAAACAAAAAAAAACCTTATTTGCCTTTCTCGGCAATTTATATCATGAATAAGCGTTTACATAACATTATGGACCCTACATTGAAACGACAAGGTACAGAACTCATACTCGTACGTACAAAATTTCATAATACAAAATACAAAAAATCACAACACAAAGCACATGCACATGTTACATATCTACTTATTTTTCAAATTTGATTTAGGTACATAATTTGTGTTCATAGGCACAAAATTTCATAACATAAGACACAAAAATTCATAATATAAAACATAATTACTAATTTATTTTAGGTACAAAATTTATACTCTTAAAATACATAATTTTATAACACAATACACAAAACTCAAAATGTTTAGGGTTAATAGCTCTGGTCCATGCATGGTATAAGCATTGCCCTTTCTCATGTCAAGCTAAAAGTAGATTTAGGACTAGTCAAAAGGGTCAAAATTGTTGGGGTGAAATGTATACCTAAGCATATTGACTAAGAGGCTGCGATTATCTTGCTCCAATATAATATATAAGAGAACCCATCAGGCCTGTCCACGTAAACAAATTTTATGTTAGAGAGTTTGACACGGTGCTCATACTAAAAGGGATTGGTATTCGACTGAGTTTGTCTCAACAATTCTTTTTTAAATGACTAGATAAACTTGCATTATAATTTTAATTGATAAATGATTATAAAAAGGTAAATGTAAGTTGTAATCTTTTAATTATTATTAAGTCAATAAATTGACCAACTTGAATAAATCAGAGTTACTTCACATCTCAACAGCTTTATTACTTGTAAGAACAACCTCAATAATTGTAGATTTTTGTGAATTTTTTGCAGGCCACATACAAGAGAGAAGCAAGTGAGAAAAAGATCGAAAAAATGACAAAACAAAAGGGCAAACAATAAATTTGGACAAAAAAAAAAAATAATAACTAAAGGCATTCGCATGCCTTCTGGGAGCGTAGGTTGCTGCACACGCGTAACAATCTATGCAAGTTTTCTCCTTTCCTCCCAAAAGTGAATCCCTATTTGCTGGAAAAAGATCTAGCTAAAAAATCTCTTTTTTGATTAGATAAAAATCAATTCTTAATTTTTTCTTCCTAAAAAATTGAACAAAAACTACTATTGTGGTTGTTCTAAAATGGTTCTTAAAAAAGCACAGCTGACAAAGACATCAAAGGTAACCATAGTTATGGTATTTGGTCTATTTTAAAAAATTATTCGTTTATTATTATTAATAAATTCATTTCAAATGTGTACGTGCAATGAATGGCTAGCCAGTCGGTTTTTTTTTCTTCTTAAACTTTTTTAATATATATATATATTGGGAAGGGTTCAGGGGTGGAATTACTCCCATGTAAAAAATAGGGTTAGATTTGAGCTATTGATCAAGTTTGATCAAAGGCTCAAATCAATAAAATTTTTAAAAAAGAAAACATGCGTTCTTCCCTCATCTGAGCATCTGAGATGACAGACAACATAAAAGAATTCATGAAACTGTTTATAAAATTAATAAACAAACTACGCATCTTAAGCATCAAAATGTTGCATTTTAAAGTACACAAATTACGCACCTTAAGCACACAAACAAAACACTTTAAGAACACAACCACGCACCTAAAGGTTTTAAATGGTGCACCTTAAGTGCACAAACCACGCACCTTAAGTACACAAGCCACACGACTTTAACATACAAAACATGCACCTTAAGAAGGAAAACCACGCACCTTAAAAAGGAAATTCACGTACCCTAAGAAGGAAATTCACGCACTTTAAGTTTCAACAACTAACTCACCTTAAGCACACAAAACCCACACACCTTAAGAAGGAAATTCACGCATCTTATGAAGAAATTCACGCACCTTAAATTTGACCTAAATGCAAAAAGATCAAATTGTCACCGTGTATTTTTAATCATTGTTAATCCTGAATGTTGATTTAGGCAAGACCAATGGCTCAAATTTAACCGCACCTGAGACCATCAACCGCACGGGAACCCATTTATACACACACACACACACACACACACATATGATGTCCTGTGCAGTTGGCATTTTTTGGTGCGGTTGCTTAGGTGTGGTTTTCCTTCTTAAGGTGTGTTGTTTTCCTTCTTTAGATGTGTGGTTTGTGTGCTTAAGGTGCGTCAGTGTTGAATCTTAAGATGTGTCAACCTAAAGCTTTAGGTGCGTGGTTTTCCTTCTTAAGGTGCGTGGTTTGTATGCTTAAGGTGCGTCAGTGTTGAAAATTAAGGTGCGTCATTTTAAAACTTTAGGTGCGTGGTTTGTGGTCTTAAAGTGCTTTGTTTGTGTGCTTAAAGTGAGTAGTTTGTGTACTGAAGGTGCACCATTTAAAAACTTTAAGTGTATGTGTGGTTTGTGTTCTTAGCTTAAGGTACGTGGTCTGTGTACTTAATGCTTTAATTTATTGTGTGCTTAAGGTGCGTAATTTGTGTACTGAGGGTGCGCGTACCATTTAAAAAATGTAAGTGTGTGGTTTGTGTTAATTAGCTTTAAGGTGTGTATTTTGTGTATTTAAGGTGCACAATTTTAATGATTAAGGTGTGTAACTGCATAACAGAACGAGAAGTTATACAACACCGAAACCCTCCCCTCTATATATATATATATATATATATATATATAGAACTTTTAGGAGAGAACTAACAACTAATCACAGCACCTATCACATAAATCTTTACTCCATGATATGACAAACAATTGATATTATTTTCATCTAGTAAATCCATAAAAATGTTTAAATTCAAAATTTGTGAAAAGGAGTAGGAGTTCAAATAATAAACAGGAGTACATGTAGAATTTTCCTATATATATTCATCATCTTCCTCTTTCATAACAAATTAAAAAACAAATCTAGTGGGAGTATTATTCTGCAGAAGCCAGAAGGGGTGTATATAGTAGTATGGAAGAAGCCCATATAGCCTTTGTTTCAACTCCAGGAATGGGGCATATAATCCCATTAGTGGAGTTTGCGAAGCGCCTCATCACCCAACACCGTTTCACTGCAACTCTCATCCTCCCCGCCTTTCAAGATGACGGCCCCGTTTCCACCGCCCAAATCGCTTTCCTCCAATCCCATCTCCCCGCCGGCATGGACTACCTTCTTCTCCCTCCCGTTCCCCTCCACCACTTACCCCCAAACGCTCGCCCCGTCACGCGCATGTGCCGCGTCATGGACCTCTCTCTTCCCGCGCTCCGGGAAGCGCTCAAGGCTTTAATGGCGGCGATGATGAATATCCGCCGCCGCCTTGTTGCTTTGGCGGTGGATCTTTTCAGTACCTGTGCTTTTGATGTGGCTGATGAGCTCGGAATTATGCGCTGCGTTTTCTACCCGTCCGCGGCTTTCACCTTGTCGTTTACTCTTTACTTGCCGGAGCTGGATTCGTCTCTGCAGCCCGGCGATGAGTTCAGAGATCTTGCGAGACCGGTTCAGATCCCCGGGTTTTCCGTCCCGGTTCATGGAAAGGACCTGATTGACCCGGTCCAGGACCGCCAGGACGAGACCTACACCTGGGTTCTTCACCACGCTAAGAGGCTCTCACTCGCTCAAGCCATCATGGTGAATAGCTTCAATGAAGCAGAGGAAAGTGCTGTCAAAGCTTTGCAGAAGTCTGAACCGGGAAACCCTCCGGTTCACCATCCGGTTTACCTGGTCGGACCGCTTGTTCGGATGGATTCTACTAGTAGTAATAATAATAATAACAACCTTGTTGGTGGCGGCTCAGAATGTCTCCAATGGTTAGATGAACAACCTGAGAGATCTGTGCTATTTGTGTCGTTTGGGAGCGGGGGAACTCTTTCGCATCAACAGCTTATTGAGCTAGCATTAGGGTTGGAAATGAGTGGGCAAAGGTTTGTATTGGTGGTCAGAAGTCCTAGTGAGAATTCAATGGCCTTCTTTAGTACCCAACATCCAGGTGACCCTCTCTCATTCCTACCACAAGAGTTCACGCAGAGAACCAAGAACTTTGGCATTGTGGTGCCCAACTGGGCCCCACAACACCAGATACTAAGTCACCGCTCGACTGGCGGGTTCCTGACTCACTGCGGGTGGAACTCCATTCTCGAGAGCATTGCCTACGGGATGCCGTTGGTTGCATGGCCGCTGTATGCCGAGCAGAAGATGAATGCCCTATTGCTAACCGAGGATCTGAAAGTGGCATTGAGGCCTAAGGCTAGTGAGAATGGGTTGGTGGGGAGGGAGGAAATTGCAAGGGTTGTGAAGGGGCTAATGGATAGTGAAGAAGGAAAAAAAATGAGAGAAAAGATGGGATACCTAAAAGATGCAGGCTTAAAGGCAATTGGTGATGAAGATGGCTCTTCCACAAAAGCACTTGATCAATTAGTTTCCATTTGGAAGAGCAAGCTTGCTAAGACCATTTAATTAATTTTCCATATAATATAATTCAGCAAAATTAAATGTATGTGTGGTTCAATAATACTTCAATCTTAATTATTACAGCTTTTAGTGATGGATTTGCAGGCTTCCCTTCATTTATGAGAAGGGACTTATAACTTATACAATAGTATATTTGTATTTTAGAATGTTGAGTTTCACATTGCAAGACTTTTTAAGAAATAGACATTTTAAGAATATGTACTTCATAAATAATATGAATAGATCTTATACATACTCTTATATATGAAAAATTTATAAGAGTGAATCCATGTTAGTACTCTTGATTTATGTCCATATTTCTATACTTATTGAGGTGTACGTTACACAACAAATTAAATATTGTATTACATTGTTAAACTCCAGTTATTATTATATATTAAATATTACCACAATTATATTCAATCATTTATCATATTTAAAAGCATTCCTTTAGTAATCATTAATCATGAAAATGTTAGAAATTTTAACTAAAATGACAATTATGATCGAGTGGCTATTTTGTGGTACAAATAGCCACTCAAAATGTTAGAAATTCACCACTTTTCTCAAACCTCATTGGACCACTTACTTCTAAAATTTTGAATTTCAAAACCTCGGTCCTCACACGTACTGCATGACTATTATTTGTCACTTAATTTGTTCTCACTTAATTAGTCACTACTCAACCCGAAATTTTTAAATTTCAAAACCTCGGTCCTCACGCGTACTACATGACTATTATTTGTCACTTAGTCACTCCTCAACCCGAAAAATTTTGAATTTCAAAACCTCGATCCTCACGCGTACTACATGACTATTATTTGTCACTTAGTTCTCACTTACGCGTACTACATGACTATTATTTGTCACTTAGTTCTCACTTAGTCACTCCTCAACCCAAAAAATTTTGAATTTCAAAACCTCCATCCTCACGCGTACTACATGACTATTATTTGTCACTTAGTCTCACTTAGTCACTCCTCAACCCAAAAAATTTTGAATTTCAAAATCTCGATCCTCACGCGTACTACATGACTATTATTTGTCACTTAGTCTCACTTAGTCACTCCTCAACCCAAAAAATTTTGAATTTCAAAACCTCGATCCTCACGCGTACTACATGACTATTATTTGTCACTTAGTCTCACTTAGTCACTCCTCAACCCGAAAAATTTTTCACTTAGTCTCACTTAGTCACTCCTCAACCCGAAAAATTTTGAATTTCAAAACCTCGATCCTCACGCGTACTACATGACTATTATTTGTCACTTAGTTCTCACTTAGTCACTCCTCAACCCAAAAAATTTTGAATTTCAAAACCTCCATCCTCACGCGTACTACATGACTATTATTTGTCACTTAGTCTCACTTAGTCACTCCTCAACCCAAAAAATTTTGAATTTCAAAACCTCGATCCTCACGCGTACTACATGACTATTATTTGTCACTTAGTTCTCACTTAGTCACTCCTCAACCCAAAAAATTTTGAATTTCAAAACCTCCATCCTCACGCGTACTACATGACTATTATTTGTCACTTAGTCTCACTTAGTCACTCCTCAACCCAAAAAATTTTGAATTTCAAAATCTCGATCCTCACGCGTACTACATGACTATTATTTGTCACTTAGTCTCACTTAGTCACTCCTCAACCCAAAAAATTTTGAATTTCAAAACCTCGATCCTCACGCGTACTACATGACTATTATTTGTCACTTAGTCTCACTTAGTCACTCCTCAACCCGAAAAATTTTGAATTTCAAAACCTCGATCCTCACGCGTACTACATGACTATTATTTGTCACTTAGTCTCACTTAGTCACTCCTCAACCCGAAAAATTTTAAATTTCAAAACCTCGATCCTCACGCGTACTACATGACTATTATTTGTCACTTAGTTCTCACTTAGTCACTCCTCAACCCAAACAATTTTGAGTTTCAAAACCTCGATCCTCACGCGTACTACATGACTATTATTTGTTACTTAGTTCTCACTTAGTCACTCCTAAACCCGAAAAATTTTAAATTTCAAAACCTCGATCCTCACGCGTACTACGTGACTATTATTTGTCACTTAGTCACTCCTCAATCCGACTAAACATCTCCCTACCTCATTTTCTTCATTTGCCTCACCTAATGCGTGATGCCACACTCCACGCCGATCTGCCTTAGTGCTAACACCTTGCTTTATTCCTCATGTTTACAAACAACATAGATATGATGTGGTATTGAATACATTAATGCACATCTATTTATTTTATTTTATGGTATAAAATAAGATTATGTAGTAATTGCTTAATATCATTTCCTTTTATCTAGTCTTGCCTGCGTCTAAGCCACTGTATAATTTCTGGTATTTCTCCACTTCAATTGCATTCCTTATTAACTTTCTTTTGAACTTCCCTTTTCTAGTTGCTCTCTTATCATTTATTGAGAGTTGAGAGTGTTTTGGCTTTTTATTAACTATTTGACTCCATCTTCAACCTTTTACGTTTTATAATTCATAGACGGATTGCGTTAATTTAATGTGATAATTCTCAAATATACACCCCCCCAAACATTTTTGAAAGTTTTAATTTGATCATCGAAATTAAAAATAATTTAATTTCATTTTTGTCAAATTCATTTACTTTTTGAAACTTTTTAAATTTCAATAATTTAATTGTATTTTTGAAATAGTTCAAGCCTTCAAGGGTATTTTATGACCGTACCCATATCCAAATTTAATATTGGATTCCCTTCAACTCTACATATACTTAGATTTTATGTCACTTTTGATTTGTTAATTGCGATAATATTTTCATTTTTTATCTCTGACTTTAATTTAATGTGTTCACTTTTTATTCTCTACTTTACAAGAAAAAAAAATACAGTAGTTATTTATTTTTCTTGTCACCTCGAAAAAGAATATGTTTTAGAGAGGAAAAAATAAACTGTACTCATTCTTTATTTAAAAGATGTTTTAGAGAGAAAAAATTGGGTTACAGATCCACCGAAGTGGGTTGCCTTAACCGATGTGTTTGCTAACAAGGAAAAGCCCGAAGGCTGTTCCCGTCCCTGTCAGGGGAGATGCCAACCATCTCTCCTTTCTACGAACACAGCCAACAGCAGGAACAAACAATATATAAACCGTATTATAACCTTTTAGGTATCCGATGTGGGACAACAAAGGCATTCATTTACATTCCATTCACCTCACCTCCCACACCGTCGCTGCCACCGCTAGAGGACGAAGATGATGAATTCTCTCCCGTTGGATCCCTTGACTTACACGTGGATCTTCCTCAGCACTCCTATCAACCCCACCGATGACCTTCGCCTCTCTCACCGATGATCTTCCTCAAGCCTCTACTGTAAGGAAGAAGTAGGGTTTAAGTTTGAAGTGCATGATTGTGTTTAGTTAACCCTGTTTCACTCTTCTTTCAATAATTTTGTTCTGCTATTAGAGCATACTGTAATTTGACTGGATTTATAAGAACAACACTTAGATTGGCTTTGCTTTTTGTTTAGATTAGAATCTAAGTGATACTCAGAAATTGGATTAAATAGCATACAAGTACGGGTGTACTATTATATCATCCTCTCAATAATGCTTAACTCAACACTCATTTCAATTTCATTTATGGAACACGTTAGTAAAATTGCAGGACTGTTTAGACTTGAGATCACCATAAACTTTTCAAAAAAAAAAAAAAAAACTGTTGAATTAACTTGTGAACAATGCTCTGGATAGAGTTTAATGGAGAAAAAGGATCTAACCAAGGTTAGACATGATGCAAATGAGCTGTTCCTAACTTTCCGTTGATAAAGCATTGTAGTTTAGTTTTATTTAGTGCATGACTTCCCTTTTAACTTTATAATTTTACTGTAAGTTTCCTTTGGTGACTACAAACACCACTAAGTGTAGTGCTTTGTATTATTTTGGTTTTGGCATCAATGCATTAACCGATTAAGTACTCATCATTTTTTAATGGATGAGAGTCTTCAATTTTGTCCTATAAAAAAACGTTATGAATGTGTATGTGTAGGTATGCATCTCTATGTGTGCTCGAGTCGTTTATTAGGTTTAATTGATGGTTTATGTGCGTATTATGAACAGATTCCTAGAGTTAATTCTTGGCACTGTGGACTTTGTTGTTGGAGTAGGATTGTGCCTGTTCGCCTCATGGGTGAGGTAATTGTTGCTTCTTCTAATAAATGCATATCATCATTTGAAAGAAATGAGGAGCAATTGAATTGGCATTAATGTACTAGCTTGAGAGTATAAATGCAGAAAGAATACAAAGGAGTACCATGTGTATTTGAAATAAAGAACCTTAAGAAAGGAGCTAGGTGATTGATTAAAGAAATTTGGTTTTGGTCTCATGAATGTGTTGAGCTCAATCTTGAACTGTTTTAATGCATGGTTATCAATCTCTGTGATGCTGGGCTTTGGGTAATTTCCCTTTGAGAGTTTAAACATTGATGATTTGAAATGAAAGTTTGGTTCTGATCCATCTGATTGAATACAGAGAAAATTTTTGGTTCTTAAAAACACTAATCTTAAAGGTTGTCATTATACTAGTCAATACATCGGGTATCCAAAATCCATGCCTATGTCAATGCCCAGAACTAGCTTTATCATTCCTGCATTTCTTGAGAACCTTTCAAGTTCCTTCAAAGTTCTGTATCAAGCATTCAAGCTACTTATCCAAACAAAATGGTGTCCTCATCAGAAAGTACTAGGATATTGGTTTCGCACTAGATGGCTGAATGATAATTGTGGAAAGTTAAATGATATGTGGAAATTATACATCATAAAAGTGGAAATTCATATTTTGGAGTAATTGGGATATGACTTTTCTTCAATGGTACCATACTGTCATGTTCCTTACATGTGTCAAAAGTCCAATAGTGAAGAAAGTATTACCAATTTATCTGTATAACTAACACTTTTTTTGTCCTTTCTTTCTGAAGTTAATTTACTTGGGTGAAAACCCTGAGAAGGTGTACTCAGTTTATAAGCACCCTTACCTGTGGCCAATAGGTTAGACTTTGAGTCATCCCAGGGTTATGTGGGGAACCACTCTTGACCCCGTTTTCACTGGGGCTCAAAAGAAGATATGATCCTGTATTTTGTATTAGACTTCTGATTTATTTATTGTTTTTGTGTGATTTTTTTTCCAAATTCTTTTGGGTCCAACATGAGAAATTTCTATTCATTAGTAATTTAGTTCCCTATCAATTATCAAAGGTCATGCATTGTTGTATTGTCTTATGTAGGTCAAATCTAATAAGATAATCTGTTGCTCGTATCTATTTAGAAATGGACATTTTTCCAGTGTTTGACAGTGAATACTGATTGACTTTGGCAAGGTTTTGTTGCAGGATTAGGCATTGAATCCTAAACAATATTGGTCTTGTGACATTCTCAACATTGCTGCTCTTCTTAGTGGACTGCTGTGCTTGGAAAATACTCAGATTACCCGTGGCACCATTCTTTATGATGCGCACCTTTCTCATATCTGCAGTTGCAGTGTCCTGCAATGGCTATGTATGTGTTCCACTGTTTCGTACTTTAAGACTTCGCTCTCTAATGGGTGGATTATATTTTATACCCATTGGTGTACTTGTTGCAGACAGTATACTAGGATTTTCTTCTGTGGAAGTTTTGGGAGCATCTGTAGCAACTCTTGCATTTGCCACAATTGGATTTCTTGATGATTTAGTAACCCTCAAGAATAACAAGTTAACAACCTTGGTTTATCTGCTTGGTTTAGAATTCTCTTGGAGGTGAGTGGTTATACATCTCCCACTGCTTTCAACCTTTTCTTAAATCTTATTGTTAAAGGCATTATCTTTTTCAACTCTGAGGATTAATCTTTAGTTTTGTATTACACAGGTAGCTGTAGGGATATGGTTCTTTTGGTTGAACTTAATGCACGAGTGCACTTTTTATTTTTTATTTTTATGTTATCCTTTGGTGGTCAGTCATATATTTCATTCTGTAGCCATGACCTTCTTAACTGCTTCTATCCTTATGGAAACTTGGGATCTGTAGATGAACTATCTAATGCAACTTGAATGCGTCTAAATGTCTAATCCAATTCGATCCACTCCACTAATAGTAGATTGGATGCGGACCAAATGACGAATTTGAAGTTTTAACATGAAGCAGTGTTCATTTATATTGTAAATTGTGATGTCGTCAAGGACACTAGATAGAAAAAAAAAAAAAAAANAAAAAAAAAAAAAAAAAAAAAAAAAGGGAAAGCCAAAATTTGGAAAGAGAAACCTAAAATCCTTGGCTAAATATAGAAAAATTAAAAAAAAAATGAATTATAAATTTAGATTTGTGCTACACCTGCCTGCCCTGGTACAATCTGTAGTGGATGGGCTACTAGGCTAGTAGGCTTACACACATACACACACTCACACGCGTAGACACACGTGTCATTTTAGTAGCAGATTAGATATAGCGAATTTTGAGAAGTAACATATGTCTTCAATCCTATAGTGGCACATATATACTAAGGGTATGTTTGGAAAGCAGGAAAATGACTTCTGGAAAATGAGTCATTTTCCGGAAAATCAATTCATTTTCCGTGTTTGGATGTATTCTGGAAAACTGTCTTTGGGTGTTTGGTTCGTTTTCTGGAAAATGGGTAGAATTGTATAATTATATATATTTTTATTCTATTTAAAATATTAAAATTATTATAATAAAATAAAAATAATATTTTAAATCACAAAATTTATATTTCAAACAAAAAAGTAACAATTTTTTTTTTAAAAAAAAAAAAACCCCTCCCCCCCGGTTTCCGCCGGAAACCAACAGCTCTGGTTTCCGGCGCCGGAAACCAGAGCACGGCTATGGTTTCCGCCGGAAACCATAGCCTAACGACCATGCCTTGATGATTTTCCGCCATTTTGGCCCTATTTTCCCTAGTCAACGGAAATCATTTTCCGTTGACTGGGTTTTCCAAGGGTTGCCAAACATGGAAAACCCGGAAAATGATTTCCAGAATTCATTTTCCGGGTTTCCAAACACACCCTAAGTGGATTCACATCCCATCCACATGGGGGACGGGTAATACTCTTGCATGAACGCTCGGTGAAGTTTCTCATCCCAATTCTTGAAGTGACTAGAACTAAAGGCATTCAACCTTATGGGGATTATTCCCCTATGAGTATTACCTGTACGGTGGTTGGTCCCTGACCTTAGGGTCGGGACAAGCCTGACCTGACCATGACTGGTCAAAAAGAGCCCGTTCTTGACCATGCTTTTACTAGGCTAATCCGGACAGTAGTATCGGGGAAGATCTTCTTGGGCCATGTCACTAGATCGACTAGGTCGGACTAGTCTTTGTAAGCCTTGGTGCATCACGTACCACGGCAATTGCTAGGAAGCGTTAGGCACTTGCCTCTAGGCCTTGGGCCATCACCCGGCCCCGTGCATGGCCTACACGCGGCACTCATGCCGCAGGGCCGGTACTTGTCCTTGACACTCTATAAATACCACATTTATAACTTGAAGAAGGACTTTTTGACTATTTTCCTCTTGATAGCTAGTACCTCGAAAACCTCTGAACCACAATCACGCTAAACGACCTATATCCATTATCTTTATTAACATTCCCGACCCTAAGACTAACTCGGACCAATCGGGAATCATTGATTATACAATACACTTGTATCCGTTGAATCAATACTTAATAATACTTATCGTATTTCACCACTTATACTCATTAGTATTTGCACCATCACAACCAATTAAGGGTTTGATCCTTCAAAGAAAATGGAAATAGTCGGAGCTTGATTGCATCCATCGAAACCCCACTCATCTTAATGGTTTTGCAAATCCTGTCGAAATAGGTGACATGAGCCATGGGATCTTCAACTTTCGACCCTCCAAACTGCTTTGCTTGCACTAGGTTGATCACAAATATCTTGATCTCAAGGACCTAAACTCCTTCAATAAATCAAAGCAAGACAATTGTGAGCACAACACAATAAACAATTTTTTTTTTTTGATCTCCTTGGAATCCTTTGTCTATAATGCTAGAAAGAAAAAACAACTATAGAATACAACCAAATTGACAATCTACGGTAACGACGATATTTTTTATCGCTGTAAATAATAGTGGCATAGAGTTTAGGGTAAAATATGTCGTTCTGCTGATGATTGGGGGTTATGGCGCATATATACTAGTATAGTTATTTTGTTAGTGGGCACTAAGATAATGAATTGACAAGAATCCAAGCAACATTGTACTCATACTCAACATGAGTAATTATTTAAAAAACATTTTTAGCAATCCTCTAGCGTTGGTCCACCCAAATGGATAAGGTTAGATTAGTCTTCACTTTTTATATGTGAGTCTGTTCTCACCTAAATCCTCCTCTATATATATAGGTTTGGATGGAATAAGAACTCGCATAAGGAGAGAACTAGGAATCAATTTGAGCTGTCCATCTAAAAATATCCAACAACTTTAAAGAAGGGAGAGATGAAAATATGGTGACAATTTTGTAAATAACTTGAACTATTAGGGCAAGTACTAACTAGGAACCTCAGCTTAGTCCTCATCCATGTTTTCCGATTTAAAAAACTATTTGTCTTTAGAACTCGTAGAAACTTATTTAGAAACATTTTCATGTCATTTCCTTATTAATAAAACGTTTCTAGAAAAGTTAGATTGTTTCATAATTAATAAAAAATTCACAAACTTGTTTCGTAAGTAGTAAACGCATTTTTAGCCCATTTTTTAAAACTCCTACCCATTAAAAAAAAAATAAAAAAATTGACCCAAATAAAAAGTTCAAAAATGCACTTTGACCCTTTAAAAAAAGAAGTTGATCCAAAAAAATAAAAATAAAAATAAAAATAAAAAGAAATGCACTTCATGTGTCAGAAACAATGTGAGATATTTGTGAAGATGAATTTGCAAACATACGATAAATTGAACATTTCAATTTGTGAATTTATCTTCTTTTTTTTTTTTTTTTTTTTTTAAAGTGGAAGGGGGAAACCCATGTGATATCGTGTACAATTAAGCAGTATTATACAAAAAGCGTCATGTTGGACATCCTAACAAATCATTGTCTAGTAGATTCCGAATACTGGCCGGAGGACTGTCCAGGATTAGTATGCCTTTGTTGAGCTCTCTTGCCGTCTTGGCTAAGTGATCGGCGATTGCATTTAATTCCCGGGGGACTGATTCAGTACTCCAGACTTCCACATTCTGAAGCTCTCTCATGCATGCTTTCAGTATATTCCCCACTACTGAACTGGGGGGCTGGTTGCTCTTTAACTGCTGCGTGATCTCTTGTGAATCTCCTTCAAGAATGATCCTTTTGAAACCATTCTTTACTGCTACTTGGATGCCCCTCAAGAGTCCCCAGGCCTCTACTTCTAAGGGTGAGCAAGGGCCTAACCTGTTGGTAAATCCACAAATCCAGCTGCCTGTGCAATCCCTTAGGACACCTCCACACCCGGCTTTGTTGAGTGTATGGTCAATCGAGCCATCGTAGTTAACTTTTACTACTCCTACCTCAGGTTTCTTCCAGCTTCTACATTCCCATCCTGAGGAGTGAATTCCTTTGCGTCCTCTGGCATTCGCAAAGGCTGTCTCTGTCTGCTTGGTATGTGCCCTAATCCATTGAATTTTGGATTGCAGAGAGTGAAACGATCCAGTAAAGATGGCTTCGTTTCTCCACTTCCAAATCCACCAGATTGCTGTTGCAAACATGGTGCTTGCATTTTCTGGTGTGTGACCTGTGCCCTTGCATGCGATTCCCCCATCTAACCACTCTCGGAATGAATGGTTAATGAATTTAGCGTGTAGTTGTGGTAGGATATTCCTCTAAACTTCAGCCGTTGCAAGACATTTGCGCAAGACATGGTCCACATCTTCCACTGAGTGTCTGCATAACCAACACTTATCATTGGCTGCAAGTCCTCTTCTCATCCTGAGTTCATTGGTCATTAGTCTTTCATGGCGGACTAACCATAGGAATACTTTTACTCGGCTTTGAATTTTCAGCTTCCATATCGCATTCCATTTAGCTGCTTTTGGCGAACTGGGATAATCCACTACAAGCTCGTACGCTGACCGGACTGAGAAGCAACTCGATAATTCGAATCTCCAGCCCTTGCGATCATTTGCTTCTGAGTCCTCGTCAATGCTTATTACCTCTAATTCCTCAATTACATGTGCCGGGAGGATTTGACGTAATATTCTCCAATTCCAACCATGTCCACTGATCCAGTAGTCCGACACAGACTTATCTATTTCGTTGGCCGGTACTGGACTGGTTGCGCAAGTGTATAACGGAGTTTGTCCCAACCAAATATCTTTCCAAAAACTGGTCTGGTTGCCACTTCTAACCACTATCCTCATGCCTTGTTGGAGTCTAGGTACAGCTTTTAGGATACCTTTCCATAGGTTTGACATATTTACTTTTGGTCTCCATGTTGAAGGGACTTGTTCGTTCACAGCATACTTGGCTTTAATGACCTGTGTCCAAAAGCAGCTTTCACCTTGAGTTAAGCGCCAACCCAATTTCGCCAAAAACGCATCATTCATGGCTTCCAAGCTTCGGAGACCAAGGCCTCCACATTTTTTGCTATTTGTGACTGTTTCCCAGTTGATCATGTGACATTTCCTCCTTTCTGGTGAGCTCCCCCATAAGAAGCTACGGATAAGCTTTTCTATCGTCATGGTTACCCCTTTTGGCAGTAGCGTGGTTTGCATAGTGTAATAGGGCATTGCAGATAAGACTAATTGTGCCAGGACTAGTCTACCTGCCATTGAGAGTGTTTTGGATTTCCACCCTGCAAGTTTCTGCTGTGTTCTCTCGATTAGCTTGGCGTAAGTATCATTCTTTAACCTTCCATGTATGGATGGAATCCCTAGGTATTTTCCCATGTTTTCCACTCTGGGAATTCCAGTTAGGCTTGTGATCCTTTGTTGCATTTCCCCTTTGGTATTCTTAGAAAAGAACAGAGAAGACTTTGCAAAGTTGATGCTTTGTCCGGAGTGGTCACAAAAGACTTCCAAGCATCGTGACATCTCGTTAGCTTGCTCCACCATTGCTTCCCCGAACAGCACCATATCATCTGCAAAGAAAAGGTGAGAGAGATTAGGGCCCTGTCTGCTAATTTTAATACCTTTCCATTTACCTTTCCGCACAGATTCATTAATAATGTGACTAAGTTTCTCAATACATAGCACAAAGAGGAGTGGTGAGATGGGATCTCCTTGTCTTACTCCCCTTTTTGGATAGAACCAGTCTGAGGTCTGCCCATCCCAATTAATTGCCAACCTTGAGGAAGAGATACATTCCATAATGTTCCTTCTCCAATCCGAGTTGAATCCTATGTCTACCAAAGAGTTTTCTATGAATTTCCAATCCAATTTGTCGTAGGCCTTCTCAAGATCTATTTTCATAATCATCCATCCTACTGCTGCTTTTCTTGACTTCATCGAGTTCAGTACTTCTTGAAATACAATAATGTTGTCCGAAATTTGCCTTCCAGGGATGAAGCTGGTCTGGTGAGGTCCTACTAGTTTCGTTGAGATATCCTTAAGGCGGTTAGCCATTGTTTTCGTGAGGAGCTTGTATAATACATTGCACAGTCCTATGGGACGCAGCTGTCTAACGGATTCAGGGCTTGATACCTTCGGAATTAGCGTAATCACTGTGTCATTACATCCTGCTGGGAGAGTACCTCCTGAGAAGAATTCTAGAGCAAATTTTACCAAGCTTTCCTCAACAATCCCCCAAGATTTTTGGTAGAAGCCAACCGTCAGCCCGTCAGGACCTGGTGTTTTGCATGGCTCCATATCAAATAGGGTTTTTCTGATTTCTTCGGGTTGGAAAGGCCGGTTTACTTCTTGCCAATCTTTCTCTTCTAGCTTTGGATATCTACCACTCATTAATGGTTGGGGATTGACATTCTGGACTTTTGAGAACAAGTTAATGAAAAAGCTGCGTATGTGGTCGATCAATAGGTTCTTCTCAGTAATCCAATGGCCATCGTCTGAGCGTAATGCAGTGATCTTGGCTTTGTTTCCCTTGACTGCGGTTGCCATGTGATAAAATCTTGTATTGCGATCGCCGGATGTGATCCACTCTTCCCTTGACCTTTGAAACCATATTAATTCCTCTTGGTATAGGGTCTCTTCCAAATTTTTCCTCAGTTTTCTATCCAGTTTTATGAGATCTGCTCTTGGCTACTGTGCTAGACTCCTTTGAATACCTTTTATCCTGGCAAGTAAACGTTTTTTCCGGTGGAACACATTACCAAATACAGTCTTGTTCCAAATTTGAAGCTTTGCTGTCACATTCTGTATATTTTCCTTCAGTTCCTTATCGGTTGCCCATGCTTGTTGCACACATCCTTGGAAATCGACATGTGTGGTCCATGCCATGTTAAACTTGAATTTCCTTTCCTCATTGACCTGTTGCCTTGGTGTGCAATCTATTAGAAGTGGCGAGTGATCAGAATTGATTATTGGTAGGTGTTTGACGACAGAATTTGGGAAATTGAGTCTCCATTCCACACTACTTAATGCCCTATCAAGCCTTGCTGCTCTGAAGGAGTTGGTGTTTATGCCTCTCATCCATGTGAACTTTGGTCCCTCAAAGTCTAGATCTACGAGGCCCTCTTGAAAAATCCATTCCTTGAAGTCTGCACATTTTGCATTATTGAAGCAGTCTGGATTACTCACTTCCTCCCTACTAGTGACTGAATTGAAATCTCCACATACGAGCCAGTTCGGCTGTATTCTGGGACTGTTAGCGGTTAGATCTGCAAAGAGTTTTTTACGAAGAAGGCTGTTAGGGCTTCCATACACCATTGATAGCGTCCAAGACGGTGCGTGTTGCTCATGTACCTGCAAAGAAATGAATTGAGGGTGAGTCTTTAATATCTCTAAATTTATTGACGACTTCCAAAAGATCCATATTCCTCCTGAGAAGCCGACAGCTTCCACTCGGACCCAGTTTTCAAAACCAAAGCTAATGCATATGCTGTTAGCGTGGGTTCCCGACACTTTTGGTTCAAATAGACACACAATATCTGGAGAATATTCTCGGCAAAACTGTTTTAGGGTACGGCGAAAGGCTGTTGATGCCGCCCCTTGGCAATTCCAAGATATACAGATCATGTTAAAAAAGAAAACAACAAAGCAAAATGTGCTCAAGGGCACAGGCGTTCCCGCCCCTCAGAAAAACCATGGTCAGAACGACCAGCATTATCCAACATTGTCGTGTCCTGATCCTCCGGTCTATTCACAAATATTCTGGGGATATCAGGAGGATCTCCCAGCAGCTCATGGTCATCATCCATCCTAGCAGATGACTCAGGTGGATCGTCTGAATGCTGGAACCTTGTAGTGGTAATTTGTTTCCCTTTGTTGAACCCTCTTACTACCGTATGTTCTGTTTCGGCTGCCGCTCTTCTTGGTGCCAATCCTCTGCCTCCCCTCCCTCTAACCGCACCACGCTCTGAGGGGATGGTTTGTCTGGGTGGTGCATACTGCGGTGCTGGTCTTTGACTCGCGTTCATTTGGTTGTTCTGATTTGTGCAGATCCTGGGGAGTGGCCTTCGAGTGTCGTACTCGGTAGTTCTCGGTATTGTATGGTCATTAAGCCCGTTATCGTCGGCGTCCTCCAGACCGTCAAGAACTGCATACCGGGAATTCGATCCTAAACCTTCCTGCACTTCATTATAAGGCTGCGCTCGATTATGATTGGTGATAGGCACCCCATTGTTCCAGTTGCCTCCCCTCCGTTGACCTCTTCTTTCTTTCCTGGCTACTAGCATCCATGACCCGAAATTTTCCTTTCGAATTCGAACTGAGATGGGTTCTTGACGCACTACATTTGGGATTTCATTCTTTGAGTTTTCTGCTCTCTAGGCCTGTTCTGAGTCCGGGGCATATGTTGCGTTTCCAGTTTCTTGGTTGTCCATTCCACATTGTTCCTTCTTGTGGCCGAATATATCGCACTTGAAGCATACCATTTGAATCCCCTCATATTCAATTGGGATGACCTCGCCACCCAAGGTAAATTTTGACAGTAATGGTTTTGTTAGATCCAATTCCACACATACCCTGGCGAATCTGCCTATTGATACCAGGCTTGTGGTGGTGTCAACCTTAATCGGTCGCCCTATGTATTTCCCTATTTTTTTCAGGAAGTCATCCTCAAAATATTCAATTGGAACCGCAGGGAACCTCACCCAGACCAGCAGTTTATCCAGCTTGTTCTTGTGGGGGAAGAAATTGGGCATCCATTGCTGCACTGTTAGGTAATGACCCATGATAATCCAGGGTCCTTCATATTTAGCAAACTCGTAATCTTGGAGTGTTTCAAATTTAGCCAGATAGAAATCTTGATCGATTGCGATTAGGTCAAATGTTGATTCCGGCTTCCACATCTTCTGGAGCCTTTGTTTAAGATAGGAGTAGCTAACCTTGCGTCCAAGCACCTTGATTATGAGAGTCCGCTGCTGTAACACCCCGGCTCGGCTGTACCGAACAACCGGAGTGGTTACCGCCACACCTAGACTGAACCCAATCAAATACAAGAAGAATCCACTCTAGGTGCACAGGCTAAAGATGAAGAAACTGTACCCCGTAATCATAACCATCATAACTATATATATATATATATATGTAGCATCAGTAAAAGAGTAGCTAAGTTAGCTACTAAAAGGTACCATGGTTTAATTACAGCCCATAAAGAAGTTTGAGCTAGACCCGACCTTTACTAGCCATTTGGAATTAGCATGGCTACAAAAGATATATACACAAAAAGGAGTATACTTCGGAGAGGGAGGAGCAGGAGGGTCAGGAGCGCAGCCAGGAACATAGGGATCGTCATCTAACAAGAACTGCACATAGTTATCATAGTCCAATACTGGAACCCCAAACTCAGATGAACTTTCATCGCTCATCATCTGTTAAAAGACACATCGAAGTGTAGTTAGCGCGACGGCTAAGCAAGGATATCCGCGGGTTATTCAAAACTAAATAAAGGTTTGGGTAAAACTTTTTACATGGAAACCCTATACCTTACTCATCAGCAGGGATTCTACCTGCAACAGTTATAAATGGAAACTTGCACACATATTAGGCAAAATTCAACATCATCTTGAATCATTTTCCCTCTAGACGAGGTCATTTGAAGATCATTTACTCACCCAAAGAATATAAGGCTAAACATTTAGGCATGCAAGCAAGTAATGGAAAAACACAAATTCCACACCTTGCTCTCAATCACTTTATTTGCAAAAACTTTCCCTCAAAAGGGAATTCTCATCACTTTTCACCTTTCAAAGAGAGATCACCCACAACCTTTGGGTATTTTCACTACTTGTCACATATCTCCTTTCCGTAGCTACAGCGTAACTACATTCATATTTAAAAATCCACTTGGTCCTAGATAGAAAGTGAGTGTGAGGCCTCAGAGTATCCTTTCTCCACTTTTGACTGACCACTTGGATCGTTCAACTCGGGTTCAGTGGTCATCGCCCGGTCTAATACTGATCCCCTGGACTTATAGGAGCGTTAGAATGATTCCTAGCTAGCCTCACTAGGTTCATAAGAACGACTCCTACCCGAAAATAGAGTTACTATACTTAAGTGTGCACACCCCCGCAGGAGACCCTTTTCCTTCCAGGTGATATAGTACTCGGCGAATAGACTTCGCCCACAGTATGAATTGGTCATACAATAACATAACCACCATACGGGAAGGCACTTTAAGCTCTCTATCCCGTAGGCTACAAGACAAGGTCCTTCACCACTTTTACTAGAACTAAGGTTTGAAAACATTTTTCCACCTTTTCCCTTTTCTTGCTTTGAAAATATTTTGGACATACTTGAGTCAATTCCAATACTCGGAAATCGATTCCCCCTTCTAACCAAATCCGGAAATTTCCCTTTTCTCTTCCAAAACATTTAGATAATCCACTAACAACCCTTCACAATGGTAAATCAAGTGTAACCATTCTACACTTCCAACCCCACATTTTTCACATAAGTTCCATACTTGACACATACATCTCAATACATATAACATATGTACTTCCCAACCTTAACATAGGCATAATACACAAAATACATTTACTCTTTACATGTACATAATACCACCTCCTTATAAGAAAATTTCAGCTTGGCGCAGTCCGAAAGATTGAGCCGGTAAAAATAATTCCCGAACTCTTTTTCACTTGAAATTTTTATGGTAGAACCCCAACTCATAGTACTTGATGTCCATAAAAAGTTTTGATCATTTTGATCCGCGAATAAACACAGAAAATTCCATTTTTGCCCTTGGCAGTGTGCTGTCCAGAATTTTTCTCTCTGGACCAGTTTTGGAAAAAAATTCGAAAACCATACTTATACTACTCCGATCATTATGAAATTTTATATGCAGGTTCTACACTTATAGAACTACATATCTGAAAAAATAGAATCAAAATACCTTACCAATTTTTCCCAATAAATCTCGGAAGTTACTGCCAGAGACTATCTTGATTTTTAATATTTTCACAAGTATAAGCCTATATGGACATAAATACAACATATACATGCATATATTAGCTATGAACATGTACACAAAAACTACCAAAAATTCAAAGAGTAATTTCTTGAACCATCTAAGAGTTCCTCAAGTTAAACACATAATTTTCACATAACACATAGATTTCATGTACACCAATCAACCACAATTCACAACCTAGCTATCAATTATCTAGTTTCAAATAACCTCAACCAAATAAAGGGATTCCTTACCTCCTTGAGAGTATATTAACACCGTAGGATGAATTTTGGATCTTTTCCCCCAATTTACTCAAAACCCTAAGATCAAAATCAACACCATAACAACAAATATTAAGAACTTAAGCTTAGATTCATGCTCTAGGAGGAAAAACAAAGCTTTCCACCGAATAAAATCGAAGTTTTACCGAATAGTTTGACACTTGTGAAGAAACTTGGCTATGGAAGCAAGCTTTAATGGAGGAAAAATGGTGAAGAAGATGAAGATGATCACACTTTCTCTCTCTCTCTTTGATTTCGGCAATTTGAAGGGAAATGGAAAAAAAATTAAAGACAAAGCTTATATATTATATGAGGGAGCTTGTAGGATAAGCCACATTATTTGGATCATCTTCAAGAATTAATTAAATAATAACATGTGGCTAGAAATGGTGACAAGTGTCAAAATCTTATGGTAACTCAAGAAAAATATCTTCAATTGGACTGGTAAGGGTCAAAACAGATATAATTTCGGTAGGAAATAATTTAAATTGGAATAATTCCGAAACTAAAAATTTATCTCAAACTGAAACTCAAAATTGGGCTAGGTTCGGTACACCGCGAAATTTCGCGATGTACGATCAAAAATAAATTTTTGCTGCTATGGGCTAATTTAATTAAATAGGAAATTCCAGAATAATAGTTTGGTGTCTAAAAATCCATTTCCTAAGACAAACAGGTCCGAATACTAGTTCCTAAATTTTTTTGCGGTTCGTGACCGGGACGTACGATCGCAGCTTAATAACAACTATACTCACTTATAAAAATTCTTTTGAAATATCTGAAGATCATAACTTATGAATGTCAACGCCTTAGGATAAAATAATAATGTTAGGAAAATACGGGGTATTACAGCTGCCAAGGGCGTCTAAGGCGTTCCTTTTCCTCTTTGGTCACCGGAATCGTTGGACAATTCGGGTCAGAGTTTGCCTCATTCATCGCTTCATCGTCTGATACGGTAACTTCTCCCAAGTTCGCATGGTGTTCTTTCCTGGCCCAGACATTGGGGGTCTCTACCAGAGTTCTCCATTGGGCGGACTCTGGAGATTTTAGAGCAGACAACAGAGTTTCTTGAACATTTTCGTCTTTCGGGGTGGGTACCGGTGTATCTATTCCTTCTCGCTGGCGCTTCTTTTTCTTCGAGTTGCGTTGCAGTGGGTCCTCAGTCTCGGTCGCCGCCGGCGAACCCACTTCAGAAAGGGAGTCGGTGATGGTCTCCACTTCACAATTGTAATTCTTAGCTGTTTAAAAATATTTTAGACTTTAAACATTGTATTTTTATTTTAAATTGACAACGGTAATTGATATTTACTACTTAACTATTTATTAGTGATTTGATGTACTATTTTTATTTATTACTAATAATATTTTTAATTATTAAATAGTTAATAGTTTTGCATATTAAGAAAAAATATTAGCAAAAATACCTCTATTTTTTTTTTCTTTTGTATTTACAATTTTTTCCTACGCTTCATTTGCTATTTTTTTTAAATACTATTTCCCCATTTCTCATTTTTCATTTTCCATTTTCTGTTTTTTGTACAACATAAGTTCCCAAACTACCACACTTGATTGTTGTTTGTCTCACTCTTTAGTTCTTAATTAGTCACTTCTTAACACCACCTAACACTTCCCCTAGTTCCTTAGTTCCCTTCATCCCTCACGACCTAACCTAATGAGTAGCACACACTCCACTAGTCCACCCTATGTCCTAACGTCTCACTTTATCTCTTATGGTCGCAAATGACGTAAACCTAATATAGTAAATCCTTTAATGTATATCTATTTAATTTATTTTATAATATGGATTGTAAGTAACTTTTTATTGATTTAATAATTTGCATTCGTATCAATGAATAAATTTTTTGCCATATATGTTTTATATATCAATATAATTTACAAACAAGAATAAAAATAACTTTAAACATATGCCACACATGGATTATATGCCACTAGACAACTTTAATTTGCTACCTTATGTCCTCACACATACTTCATGACTGTCATTTATCACGTAGTTCTCACTCAATCATTCCTTAGCCCCACCCAACGTTTTTTACCACCTTTTCTTCTTTTGTCCATTACAAACTTACCTAATGCGTGAAACTACACTCAACCAATTAATCCACCTAAGTGCTAACGCCTTGCTTCATGCCTCACAATTTCAAACAACATAAATATAGGGTATTGAATACTTTAATATAGATCTATTTATTTTCTTTTGAAATATAGATGATATAATGGGTAGTTTTTTATTTGATTTAATAATTTGCATTCGTATATAGTTTGTATACTCACCACTTCATATTTTAAACCTCACTTGTCTACACCACATTGTCTAACTGCCATCTATTGCTCAATCCTCACTCAGTTACTCATCAACCCACATAATTTGGTTACACTTTTTTCCAAAGCTCACCGGACCACTATTATTCCAAATATTCGAATTTCAAAGTCTTAGTCCTCATATGTACTACATGACACTATTATTTGTCACTTAGTTCTCACTTAGTTACTTCTCAACCCCACCAAACGTCTCCCTTCCTCCTTTTCTTCCTTTGTCTCTTATGTCCTCACCTAATGCGTTGGGCCACACTACCAATCCGTCTAGGTCCTAACGCCTTACTCCGTCCATCATGATTACAAAAAACATAGAAATAAGGTATTGATGGATATTTTAATGTAGATCTATGTAATTTATTTTGAAGCATAGATATATAGTAATGCATATTTTTTTATTTCCTTTTTATAATTTGTATTTGTGTGTGTTTACTCATGATCACCACAGTACTTCATATTTTAGACCACAGTGTCCACACTACATTGCATAATTATCATATATTGTTCAATCCTCACTTAGTCACTAATCAATAATCCTACATATATAATTTGCTCACTAGTGCAATCTTTATATCCCTACAATTCATAATCCTACTCTTTCACCACTTTTTTTTTTCAATAAATTTTTGCCATATACTCCGTATAAGGTATTTTTTACCCGAATAAAAAAGTTTGAAAATGCACTTCGACCCTTTTAAAAAAAGTTGATAAAAAAGAAAAAGAAAAAGAAATTCATCACTTCATGCCTCATAATAGAAACAATGTGAGATATTAGTAAAAATGAATTTACAAACATACAATAAATTGATTGACACGTTTCAATTTGTCAATTTATCTTTACATAAACATAATCTAGAGCCTACATTTTTTTTTTGTTATGAAGATGCCAATAGAGGTATAATAACATTTAGAATGCTTAGCTGCATAAAAATATTTTAGACTTTAGACATTGTATTTTTATTTTAAATTGACTTTATGATAATTCATATTTACTACTTAAATACAATATATATTAGTAATTTAGCGTGCTATTTTTATTTATTCATATAATATTTTTAATTATTAAATGATTAATATTTATGCATATTAAGAAAAATTATTAACAAAAATACCTCTATTGTTTTTCTTTTTTTTTTTTTTTTGAAAAATACCGTTTTCCCATTTCTCATTTTCCATTTTTCACTTTTTGTGCAACATAAGTACCTATGCTAACATGCTATACCCTACTTCTTTTTTCTTTTTTTTTTTGAAAACATGCTATAGCCCACTTGATTGTTGTTCGATGCTCTCTTCTTTTCTCAATTAGTCACTTCTTAACACCACCTAAAGCTTTCACTGGTTTCTTAGCTCCCTTTGTTCCTCATGGCCTAACCTAATAAGTAGCACATCACTACACTAGTACACCTAAGTCCTAACACCTCACTTTGTTCCTTGTTACAACAAACGACGCAAACCTAATATAGTAAATCCTTTAATGTATATCTATTTAATTTATTTTCTAATATGGATTGTAAGTAATTTATATATTGCTTAAATAAATTGCATTCGTATCAATGAATAAATTTTTTCCATATATATTTTATATATCAATATAATTTAATTATAAACAAGAATAGAAGTAATTTTAAACATATTCCACACATGGACTATATGTCAATGTGACTTGCCATAATTTTTTTTCATATATGAATTTGTTGATTTATTTTATGGAAAACTTACAAGTGGGCCAACACTTGAGGTTTTCCTAATGTGTCCTTTTGCCTTGTTATAAATAGGGTTTTATGCTCTATAACGATGTCATAACAAATAATAATTATAATAAAACTCTTTACCCATCATGGAAAAATTAAAGTAGAATACATTGAGAGGGAGTTTGGTACTTTTCTATCAATTAAATTTTTTGAAAAATATTTTTAAGAAGTGTATTCGATGGAAATAATTTTGCTAGGAATATTAACTAACATGGTTGATGATACCTAGAAAAAGAAGAATTAAATTACCTAAAAAATTAATTAAGATATTTGGTTCATTTAAGCTCTCCTATAATATATTGACTAATAAAAAAAAAAGAAGCTCTCCTATAATATTTTTTTGAAATCTTTGATATATCAATTGTTATATACGAACAACAGTAAAAAGAAAAAATAATGAATAATTGAGAGTTTGATAAATCACTTGTAAATTAATAAACAATATATGCCAAAAATTTCAGTATGCAACAAAAAACAATCTAAATTCAAAAATAGTACTCCATGTATTTAAAAAAGTGTTGAGGAACAAATGTATTTGATAAATTAGTGTTTTTATCCTTTATAATTGTGTGGAAAAAAATTCTTATATATATAAGAGACTTTTAACTTGGCACCAAAAATGATAAATACGTAATTAAATAAATTTGATAGATTCCTAGTCACACGAGAAAATGAATCTTATCTCCCATATGTGGAATTTACTTTCAATAATATCATGGAATCATATCTCCATTGACCCAAACTTTCATAAGTCAAAGATTACATTAAACATTGAAATATTTCCGACATTTTAAATTCTCAAGAATATTATTGTTCAAACTTTCTTAGCAACCAAATGTCCTCTGAGAGAAAGGGTTGGTTCGTTCTTCAATGAACTTCATGATTTCAAGTATGCAGTGGCGATGCCAACATTGAAATTTAATGGGGTCAATGTACTAATTTAATATTATTCTCCTTCATTTTAAGATTTCTCAAAATATATGTATATATAGGTAATAAGTAGTAAAATTTGAGTGTTATATAAATAGACTCATTAGAAATAAACCAAATTCTGCTTATACATTCAATTATTGAAAAATCAGAAAAATTTCATCCACCCACTTCATAAGAGGGAGTGGTCAATATAACCTTACTTATATATGTTTTGATAGGCTCAATTATAAAATTTTTAAAAAATATAAACACATTTTTAATAACCAAACAAAATATTAGGAGTGTCAATTGACCCACTGAAAATAACGTAACTCCTCCCTGCAAGTATGCTATACTTTTTATAGTTTATGATTAACTATGCTATTGTCCATTATGTGGTATATTAGTATTTTACATGTTATTATATAAAATTTAGGAATGGTATATATAACCCTATTTAACCCACTTTATTCCTCTCAGATTTTCAAACCTCATTAGCTCACCACCTCTTAGATTTTCATATTTCAGAACATCATTCCATCCTCCTTCCTTAGCCTCACTTAACACCGCCCTATCGTTTTGGCTCCTTTGACCTCTATAGTCTCACATGCCTCACTCCACTAATTTGCCAGAGCTTTAATACCTAGCTTGGTTTCTTATGGAGTTATGACTACAATCAAGGTAAACTTATTGTATTAAATACTTTAATATAGATCTAATCTATTTATTTTATTTTGAAATATTTATATGATATAATTAATAGATTTTTTTTTTTTTTAAAAAAACAAATTAATTTTCATTTGTATGTGCATACTCACCACTTCATATTTCGGATCTCACGGGTTCATTACCTTCTAGATTTTAAAATCTCAAAACCTTAGTCTTCATACCACATCGTCTAACTGTCATCTATTATTAATTTCTCACTTAATCATTCATCAACCCCATATAATTTACTCAACAGTGCAAATTTTTATATCTCTAAAATCCCTAACCCTATTCATTCACCATTTTCTTTCTTTATTATTTTTTTTTATAAAAAAAAAAAAAAAAAAAAACTTCACTAGACCACTACCTTCTAAATTTTCAAATTTTGAAATCTCAGTCCTCATGCATATATTGCATGACTGTTATTTGTCGCTTAGTTCTCACTTTTCACTCCTCAACCCCACCTAACGTCTCTTTTCCTCCTTTTCTTCCTTTGTCCTGTATGTCCTCACTTAATGCATGACGCAACACTTTATCAATCTACCTAAGTCCTAACGCCTTACTTCGTCCCTCTTGATTACAAACACTCTTGATTACAAACAACATAGATATAAGGTACTTAATACTTTAATGTAGTTCTATTTATTTTATTTTGAAGTATAAATGATATATAGTAACAAATATTTTTTTTTAATTTCATTTAACAATTTGTGTGTGTTTACTCACCACTTCATATTTTAGACTTCACTTAACTGTCCACACCACATTGCCTAGTTGTCTATTGTTCAATACTTCAATCCCCACTAAATCCCTAATCAACCTACATAATTTGCTCACCAGTGAAATTTTTATATCCCTACAATTCATAATCCTACCCATTCACCACTTTTTTTCAAACCTCACTTGACCACTACCTTCTAAATTCTCAAGTTTTGAAACCTCAATCCTCACACATACTGCATGACTGTTGTTTGTCGCTTAGTTCTCACTCAGTCACTCTTCCACCCCACTTAACGTTCCCTACCACCTTCTCTACTTTTGTTCGTTACAACTTACAAGCTTATAACCTAATGTGTGAAACCACGTACACTCCACCAATCCACCTAAGTGCTAACGTATTGCTTCGTGCCTCACAATTAAAAACAACATAAATATAAGGTATTTAGTGGTATAAATTAACTCCACTATAAATAAAATAATTCTGCTATACATTCAATTATTGAAAAATCAAAAAATTTTCAGAAAAATTTTCATCCACCTAGTTCTTAAGAGAGAGTAGTCAATATAACATTAATTGTATATATTTTGATAGGGTCAATTTTATTTTTTATTTTTAATATAAACACAGATAATAAGAAACAAAATATTATTGGTGTCAACAGACCCCATTAAAAATAACATAACTCCAGCGTTATTGTCTGTTACAGGGTATTATAGTATTTGACATGTTATTATATAAAATTTAGGAATGCTATATATAACCCTATTTACTCCCCGACTTTGTTCTGCCACATCTCATATTATATTTTTAGACCTTATTAGCTCACTACCTCTGAAATTTTCATATCTCAAAACTTCAGTCTTCACACCGCATGATTATCATCTATTTCTTAGTCACTCCTCAACCTCACTTAACACCTCCATAGCTACCGCTTTGGTTTCCTTGACCTCTATTGTCTCACATGCCTCACTCCACTAATCTGGCGGAGCTTTAATGCCTAGCTTGGTTTTCTGTGGCAGCTACAATCAAGGTAGATTTCTGGCCTGGTATTGAATACTTTAGTGTAGATCTATCTATTTTATTTTGAAATATATATAATATAATTAATAAATTTTATTTTTTAATAATTTTAATTTCTGTTTGTACATGCTCACCATTTCATATTTCAGATCTCACTGGTTCATCATTACCTTCTAAGTTTTAAAATCTCAAAACCTTAATCCTTATACCATATTGTCTAATTGTTATGTATTATTAAGTTCTCACTCAATCACTCATCAATCCCACATAATTTGCTCAACACTGCAATTTTTATATCCTTCAAATCGCTAACCTTGTTCATTCACAATTTTTTTTTATTTTTAAACTTCACTAGATCACTACATACTACATCAATGTTATTTGTCGCTTATGTTTCACACAGTCACTCCTCAGTCCCACCTAGCGCTTCCCAACCATATTTTTCTTTTGTTTGTTACAAGCTTACCTAATGTGTGAAACCACACTCTACCCATCCACCAAAGTGCATGTTAACACCTTCATGCCTCACAATTACATACAACATAAATATAAGGTATTAAATACTTTAATGCAGATCTATTTATTTTATTTTGAAATATAGATGATATAAAGAAATTTTTTTATTTAATAATTTGCGTTTGTGTATGTATACTCACCACTTCATATTTTGAACCTCACTTGTTCACAGCACATTGTCTAACTGTCATCTATTGTTTAGTTCTCACTCAGTCACACAGCAATCCCACATAATATGGTCACACTTTTTTTCAAACCACACCGGACCACCACATTCCAAATGTTCGAATTTCCAAGCCTGTCTTCACATGTACTACATGACTATTATTTGTCTCTTAGTTCTCACTTAGTCACTCCTCAACCCCACCTAATGTCTCTGTTCCTCATTTTCTTCCTTTGTCCCTTACGTCTTCACCTAACGCGTGGGGCCACACCCTACCAATTTGCCTGATGAGTCCAAACGCCTTACTTCGTCCTTCATGATTACAAGAAGCGTATAAATAAAATATTAATATTTTAATGTAGATCTATTTATTTTATTTTGGAGTATAGATGATATATTAATGAATATTTTTTATTTCGTTTAATAATTTGCAATTGTGTGTGTTTATTCACCACTTCATATTTTTTACCTCACTTGTCCACACCTCATTGCCTAACTGTCATCTATTGTTTAGTCCTCTCTCAGTCACTAATCAACTCTACATAATTTGCTCACAAATGCAATTTTTATATCCTTGCCATTCATAATCCTACTCGTTCACCACTTTTTTCAAACCTCACCGGATCACTAACTTCTAAAATTTTGAATTTCAAAACTCTGGTCTTCACGCGTGTTGCATGACTATTATTTGTTACTTAGTTCTCGATCACTTAGTCACTCCTCAACAAAAAAATTTTGAATTTTAAAACCTTTGTCGGTCGGTCCTCACGTGTAGTGCATGACAATTATTTGTCACTTATGAGTTTTCACTTAGTCACTCCTCAACCCAAAAATTTTTAAATTTTAAAATCTTAGTCGGTCAGTCCTCACGCGTATTGCATATATATGTGACTATCATTTATCACTTTATTCTTACTTAGTCACCCTCAACCCGACTTATCATCTCTCTACATCATTTTCTTCATTTGTTCTTACAGTCTCACCTATTGCGTGATGCCACACTCTACCAATCTGCTTAGTCCTAACGCCTTGCTTTGTCGTCCCTCATAGTTACAAACAACATAGATATGAGGTATTGAATACATTAATACAGATCTATTTATTTTATCTTATAAAATAGATTATGTAGTACTGAATTTTTATTCTATTTAATATTTTGCATTTGTATCAATGAATAAATGTTTTGCCATATCTGCATGGTATAATTTACAAACGGTGCGACCAACATAATTTTTATGCATATGCCATATACGTATTGTATGCCAATGTGAGTTGTCATTAGTTTTTGCCATATATGAATATATATGTTGTTTTAAGTATGTTTGAAAGCTCAAAAAATGATTCCGGCAAATTATTTTGCGTGTATTTAGTGTTTGGCTACATCTGAGAAACTCAATCATGACCAGAAAAAATAAGCCCAAAATAGCGAAAAATGACTTCCATCCAATTTTGGCGGAAGTCATTTTCCGCCTCTCACAGGCCAAACGTTTCCGGTGGAAACCATGGTGTGGTTTTCGCTGGAAACCAAAGTGCTCTAGTTTCTCGCCGCGGAAACCAAATCGGCGGAAAACTAGAGCATTGCTCTTATTTTCGCGTCATTTTCGGCAGAAACAAGATCTGGTTTTCGCCGGAAACGTTTTTTTAATTAAAAATATTATTTTTAATATTATTATAAATATTTAATATTTTAAATAAAATAATAAAATATATATAATTATACAATTCTACTCATTTTTCGAAAAATGAACAAAACGCATAAAGATTATTTTCCATAATACATCCAAACACCGGAAATAAACTTATTTTCTGGAAAACACAGCCTTAATGTATTAGTATTCTATATTCTAGGCACATTATAATTCTTTTATTTTTCTCTTCCTGTGTTAGTGTGAATTACCTTTTAACATTCTTTATTTGATTAGGGCTTTTTGTATCTTGAAAAATACATCTCTTCCAATACTTTGTATATTGGATGATCAATAATAACTAATAATTAGTAATAAAATGATTCATTGCTAGTCTGGAATACAGAGTTCTAATATGAAGCCTTTCGGTAATTGATAATTTGACATGTGTGTATTTATGTTTAGATATTTAAAAATTTGAATTTATTCTCAAAAAAAAAAAATTTGAATTTATTATTTGGGGTTAGAGTGGGGAATTGTCTCAACTCCCTCATTGGGGCGATTTAGCATTTTGTGGAACATTAGGGGGGCAAAACGAATTTTACCGCGAGCATCGTCTGTGTCAAACTTCAAAAAGTAAAAAAATTCTCTAATTTTAACTTTTTATTCCCTGAAAAATTACGATTATCAGTGTGCAGGAATTGGAAGTCAAGGTACCCACCCCGAGCGAGAAATAACGTTATCGAGCTTCGTGGTCAGATTATTCTGAGGTATGCTAACTGTGCTGTGTTATCAAGCAATTTGATGTAATCTGCATGAATGTGTTTGATGAATTGCCTCAAAGAAATGTTGATTCTGGTTCACAGACAACCCAATTCTGTAATTTGAAAATTATACTGAGAAAATGCGGAGAAGAAGGGTGATAACCACTTTCGATGATCTGCCGGAAGGTGTTTTGGGAGAAATCTTCTCCCGTGTTCCTGTGAGGGATCTTCTGCGAGCGAAGAGCGTGTGCAAATGCTGGTTTGATGTGATTTCAAGCCGCTGGTTTATTTCGATGCAGCTAAAGCAGTCCTTCTCGGACCCGACACGCAACTATCTTCTCCTTTTGCGCAGCTATGATCAACCCTCCACTGTTTTCTGTACAGTCCAGAGTCCTAATATCATGGTTGAAATGGATGATTTTAAGAAGTTGGGGGCTACTAGTTTTGTTGTGGGTTCAGTTAATGGGCTAGTTTGTATTGCTTGTATGGGTCTAGGGAGGTGGTGTTTCCTCTGGAACCCTTCATTAAGAGAACATAGGTGCCTCCCAAAGGGTTCTATATTTGCTAGGGACACGAAAAGGGTTCAGGCAAGTCTTGGGTTCGGTCATGAACCGAGTTCTGATGATTACAAGGTTGTGAGGATACTGAACTTTCGTGCTCAATTTGCTGATACTGGAATGCCATTGACTAGGGTAGAGGTGTACTCATACAGTTTGGATACTTGGAAAGAAATCGAGATTGATTTCCCCTTGAAAATGACAAAGAGCAGCTGTGATGTGATACTGAATGGATTCATTTATTGGCTTGCTGAAAAAGGAAATGTAAATGAGAAGGCTTGTGTAGCAGCATTTGACATGCGTAGAGAGGTCTTTCAACAAATTGTAGTGCCTGACGCGTTGATTGTAAAATCTCACCATTATAGTGTTATGAACTTCAGAGGTTGTCTTGGATTGCTTGTGTATGGTTCACATTTTGAACTCCAAAAGAGCCTAGAAGTGTGGATGCTGGAAGATAAAAGAAGTGGAGTTGGGGGTTGGACAAAAAATCTCGTGGTTACGATGGATTTCCAACTTTCATTTCATTGGGGCTTGGCAAATGGTTGCATAGTTGTGCAAAATACTCCAAATGCACCATTTTTGTATGATCCAGAAAGAAAAGAAAGGAAAATAATTGGAGTCAATGGCATGATTGGAGTTCTTTACTATGTGGAGAGTCTTGTCTCAATCAAGAAAAGACGTACAAGGAAACGTACCATTAAGAAGCTCACATAGGTGATGTTAAAATTCAAGTAGCTGTAATTTCGCTTTTCTCAGCACCATATGTACTTTTAATTTCAGTTGTTTTATATGCTTGTATTAGGTATTCAGATTTTGTTTTGACATTTGATAAGATTTTCTTTGTGTCCTTAAATTTTACTCAATTCAATCAATATAAATGATTGCCCTCATTGAATATCAAGATATATAGTGTATTAGTGTTCTCTTTAATAAACTTATGCATTTTCTTTCTTTTATATTATGACGCTTCTTTCCTTTTCCTTTTTTTTTTTTTTTGTTGGTATTTTAGAACATGGTGTTTACTAATTGTGCTATGTGTTTTAGTCTTATTTGAGCGTATGGATAGCTGGTGAACTTTCTTGTTCTATTATGGACTGAAGCAGACTGAATTATTGGAATGTAGGTTGGGATGTAAATGTCATTGGAGTTTGCCAAGCTAAATTTGCCATAAATTTCATTATCTTATAGAGTAACATATCCATTGTATTTTGCTTCAAGTTACTCCTTATAAATCCTTGTAGCAGAGTCTATTAAATGTTTTAAAAGAAGGGTGTTTTCGATTGCATTTAGGTACTGAAACAAAATTCTGGTTGGGATGTAAGGTCATTGTTATTGGAGATAATTAAAGAGGGACACTGTGTCTGTTGGTCTGTGGCAAATTTGGCATAATTACCATTACACCTTGGAGAATCACATAACGTTTTGCTTTAGGTTGCTTAAACTGCCTACTGCAGGGTTTCGTTAATACTTGTTAAAACAAGGTCGGGCTTAATTGCATTTCCTTTTATCTAGTCTTGCCTGCATCTAAGCCACTGAATATTTTCTGTTATTTCTCCCCTTCAATTACATTCCTTAACTTTCTTCTGAACTTCCCTTTTCTAGCTGCTTTCTTATCATTTATACTACCTGATGTGTTAGTGCTTGTTTAAATACGCGACTTATCGGGACTTTGAGGTATATATGCTCCATTTTTGAATCATCTATGCCAGGAAAACCATTGAAGTACATTCATGATCATGGATAATGCGGCCTTTGTTTTCACACTGCTTGAAATTCTTGCGGTTTGTCTCTCCTTTAATTCCATCTGAAGCATTGATATCCTACTGTCAATAACATTTTTTATCACAGATTTCATTGTCCATTTTTCAGTCACAGTCTATCTGGATTTGGCCATATGTGCAGTGCTGGCTGGGTTGGAAATACTTCATGTGTTCTCTTTAAGAAGCTCCTAGTCAGTATTGAATTTGCCACACAGCTGGACTTGGTTAGCTTATCTGTGTGTTTTTTTGCAGCAATCCCTAATATGAACCTTGAGTCATCAAAAGGCGAAACTCTCGTCGTCGTAGTTTGGCGACCTATCTTCAGTAGGGGCCTCCGGCGCTAAAAGGGAGAGTCCTGAGAAGGCTGAGAGTAGTTCCAACGCCTGTGGATCCGATCCTGGGTTTAACCGTACCCAGAATTCTCAAATTCTGGGTAAAGAGGAGTGCCCCACGTCGCTCTCACCATCTTGTTTGTTCTCTTTGCGCGCTTCACTATTAGAAGTAAGCGCTTACCATTGCACCAAAAGCGAGAGGCAGCCAGGCAAGTTTACCCCTCCCAGCACTTGCCGGTGGCTCTGAATCTCTGATACCACTTGTTAGAATCAAGCGCTTATCACTATGCCAAAAATTATAGCTAGTAGCGAAGGCGCAATTTTATTTCCTTATAAACCGTCATAACATTTTCGAGGATAGGGTGCTAGATTTGGCTCTTCACGGGCCTCCGCCCAACATGTACCCTGTTGAAGTTGTATTTTCCAGTTCTCACAGAGTTGTTCTAGTTAAACAAGGATTCAAATTCTCTGCTTTGATGTTTATTTCTAGGGATTTGTAGCCTGTTTCCTGCTATGTTCAAGAAGGAGAATGCTAAGTCGATAACATTTGTAAGGTCCTTGTTGAAGAATTGATGTATTTACCCAATAATATTTTTGTATGGGTTTTGGTGGTGGGTGGTTTGATCCTGACAAAATTTATTTAAAAAAAAAAAAAAAAAAGATTAGACCGGTTTTTTCTTTGACAATCGACTAAATCAAACAACATTATCTAAAGTTGTAATTATTAAAATTGCCAAGTTTCTAGTTTTTAAAGTATGAATTTTAATTTTGTAGATTACAAATAATACAGAATTTAACAACTACACAAATATATAATATATATGTAATAAAATTAAATTTAAAAAAAACTACAAATTTAAGGTTTTTAAACTTTTTTTTTTAATTATCCCGAATTTCTAAAGTCCATTTTTTATTAGTTAATAGTAAAACTTATGTCACTTTCTTATTAGATAATAGAAATTGATAATATTATTAATATTAATTCAATTTAAAAAGTAATTAAAAACCATCTATTGTTTTATGGAAAATGATATTTACCACTAAATATATCACTCAAAAACTTGTCACATCATGTCACTCCCTGACGTGACAAGTTTTAATAGGTTTATTTTATTTTTAATTTTAAATCTCAACCAATTAAAACTTGCCATATCAGGGAATGACAAGTTTGTGAGTGGTAATGTTAATAGGAGTGAGCAAACGGTTGGTCAGTTACCTAACCGACCGAATAACTGACCTTGATTTTTGACTTCCGTAACTAACCGAAGGTGGTCCTATGACCGACCGAAAATCGACTTGTCGTTTTTCGGTCGGTTACCAAAAAATCGACCATAAGGTGTCTACCACGAGAGCAAGGTGCCCGTTCAGGTCCTTGGACCGATCTGTGGGAGTAAGGTGCCCGTTATGGTCCTCGGACTGATCTGTGGGAGTAAGTTGCCCACCACGGGAGCAAGGTACCTGTTATGGTCCTCGGATCGATCTTTGGGTATATAGTGCTCACTATGGGAGCAAGGTGCCCGTTATGGTCTTCAGACCCATCTTTGGGTGTATAGTGCCTATTACAGGAGCAAGGTGCCTGTTATGGTCATCGGACCGATCTTTGGGTGTATTGTGCCCATTACGGGAGCAAGGTGCCTGTTGTGGTCCTCAGACCCATCTTTGGGTGTATAGTGCCCACTTCGAGAGCAAGGTGCATGTTTATTTGCCCGGTTACAAGGCGTTGGGAGTAAGGTTCCCATTTACGATCGTTAAGATCGGTTACGACCGAAAAGTCGGAAAAAACTACGGTTTCCATACCGAAGAGGTTGAAGATACCTTCGATTACTTTGCTTTGTAAATTGTAGCAATCATGTATGCAAATTAGTCGTGAACGAGGCCCGGTTAGGTCGATATTACCACCACCGACACTTTAAGCCCGATTAGGTCGGCATTGCCACCATCGACACAATGAGCCCGAGACCATATCTCGGCTTAAGCCGTACAAACTAGGCAATTAAGTTTGGTTAGGTTGGCATTGCCACCACCGACACCTTAAGCCCAATTATGTCAGCATTGCCACCATTGGCACGATGAGCCGGATGCCATATCTCGGCATAAGCCCTATATAGTAGGCAATTAAGCCTGGTTAGGTTGGCATTACCACCATCGGCGCTATAAGCCCAATTAGGTCGGCATTGTCACCATCGGCACTATGAGCCCGGGAACAATCCCGGCATTGCCACCATCGGACCGTTGCTAATCTCTTGATCGAGGTGCCCACCATGGGTTTTACGTATGATCTCTGCATCAACGCCGATTTCTCGATAGAGGTGATCGCCACCGGCCTTGTGTTTGATCTCTGGATCACATCCGATCTCCGGATTGGAAGCCCGACCACGGGCCTTATGTTTGATCTCTTGATCAGATTCGATCTCTTGATCGGAAGCCCGAATATACGAGCCTTATGTTTGAACACTTGGTCACATTAAAAATCCGATCGCTTGATCGGTAGCATTCAATCCATCTAATCATGTTAGAGGTTCGATCCCTTGATCGGTAAGTTTAAACCTCGTGAATCTCCAAAGCCCTACAAGTTAGGCAAATCGACCATCGATACTATAAGTATGGTCCGATACACCAACACCGTGAACTCGATCGAGTCACTTCTCGACCATAGTCAAAATTGAAAAACTCGGGAGGCCATCATATCTACTCCCTTGTGCTGACGATTCTCGCATCATAGGGAGTGGGGGGCTGCTAGTAGGATTGTAGGGCAACTCCCTCGACCTATGGAGCTCACCAAAGCAATTGGCGACCGTAATGCATTACCCGAGCATATTGACCTTCACGGTCTCATTAGACTTTTGGATCTCCTAGCGTCCCTCTACTTGGGATTCTCGGCTCGCAAATCGAGCGTAAAAGGGGGAAAAATGTCCCGTTCAAATGATTTCGGTTTTCAAAAAGCCGTCATGATGATTAACGCGGTAATCAAAATCACCCGAGCGCGATCGGCTAAGAACGATTGATATCTCTGATTCTGAACCTTTATTTACTCCTTATTTTGGTTATTTTTTGTGCAAAATGTCTATAACTTGAGTGGGAATCTATGACTCATTTGTGTGTTTTGTGTTCTTAGGTGTAATTGTCCACAACGAGTAGCAAAGGAAGTATTTTGGAGCTTATTGGATTAATTTTGGAAGCTAAGGAACCCACTCAAGGAAGATAGGAGCAGCGGAGCACGAGCTGGGCAAGCTGGGCAAGAAGCAAGGGAATAAGTAGCCACACAGCTACCCACACGGCCGTGTGAGTGGCCGTGAGGCCTTGTAAAACACCGCCTGATTGCGACCTCCACACGGCCATGTGGTAGGCCATGAGGTCTGTACTGCATTTTATTTAAGGCGCGTTTTGTTGCACTTTTGGGGGATTCCGAACCCTAGAGAGCTTTAGTATATTTTTCCTCTTCTCTGTAGATTTCCATAGCATAGATTAACATAGTTTTACATTAGATTACTTACTTTCAAGCTTTTAATCGCAGATTGGATTGGTTCTCTAGCAAGATTTCTTCTTCTTCAATAGTAAAAGTTTTCTTTATTCCTTAATTACTTTCCTCTTACTTTTCTTGCAATGTTGATGGTGATTTACTTTATCCTTGCTTTATTTACATCTATAATGTGTGAGTAGTTAGCTTTTGGGTTTGGATTAGGGTTCTATTGATATTCTTGATGCTAGGTATTTGATTATTGCATAAAGGGGATGATTTATTAACCTACAGTTTTTATGTTTGAATTGGATTATTAATTCTCCTTGTTAGTGATTGATGCGCAGTAGTTTTTAACTTGTTTTGGAGAGGCTAATAATATATATCCCTACAGATTACGTAGGAAACTTAGAAATGAATGGGATGTGACTCCCGGACCACCTAAGATGCCCACTGTGGATCTGAAAGTGCTAAAGTCACAACTCTCGCACTCCTCAGACTGAGGTTAACAGCTTCACATCAGAGCTTTCGCTCTCGACGCCTTTCCTTAATTAAGTCGATCAAGATGAAAGAAAGATAGTGATTCGTTGATGTTAATGAAAGAAATGATTGGTTTCAGTTTCACGACATGGAGTTGAACCATGATCGACCGTGATCGTGAGAATTGCCCCACACTAGGACTAAGACACGGCCCGGACTCCCACGGGGGGTAGTAGTGGGGAATCTTGGACAATGGGCGAAAGCCCGATCCAGCAATATCGCGTGAGTGAAGAAGGGCAGTGCCGCTATCATGTCCCGCTACGCTAGTTCTACTGTGCTTTCCTTCCTTGGCCTAAGAAAGAAGGCTAGTAACTTCCGTTATTCATAGGGGCATTTCTATCAAGTAGTCACTCGACTGTCCTCCCTTATTCATAGGGGCATTTCTATCGAGTAGTCACTCTTTCTTATTTATTTTTTAAGTACTACTGACTCTGTTACAATGTAGTATCTATTCATAACTACTTTCTCAACTACTGAAGCACAAAGAGTCAACAATTGCCTCCACTAGGGCTCGAACCCACTCCCATCATCCATGTGCGAGTGTAAACCGGGACACCGGATGCCACTAAACCACAAGGTCTTGGGCTAGACTTGAATTCTTATGTGCATTGCCATAAATCCTTTGGTGAATTGTTTTTTCCCTAATTCTGCGTTATTAGTGCATCAAGATAGCAATACCCCTAATCTGGACCCATCTTTTATCATATAGTTAATCGGTGTTTTATTTGCATTCCTTTATATTAAAAATCTAAAAAATATTAGCTTACTTTCCATTCTCAATCATAATTTGCTTGGATCCTTACGAATTCCAAAACATTAGTGTCTAGAATCTAGCAATTCATACAAGTACGTGTCATAGTCACAATCCTCAGTGGAACGACATTTTCACCATCTTTTTACCATCACCACTTTTACCCATCAACGATCTCATAGCCGGGTAATCTAGATCGGGGTTTGACCGAGCTCAAACCAGCTACGACAAGTCAGCCCGAGTAAAGGTATTGGGAAAAGCGTCCCCACCTATGATCGATAAGATCAGAGGTCCCCAGACCATGAATAAATCCAATCCCTTGATTGGTAAAACTTGATCGCTAGACCTCATTTTAAAATCCGATCTCCCGATTGGTAAAACCTGATCCCTAGATAGGTAAATTGTGGTCTCTTAAGCATATCACCGACTCAATTCCTAGATCGCGAGTAAATACAATCCCATTATTTGCAAAATTAAATCTCTAAATCGCGATTAGGTTTGACCTTCCGGTCATAACTAGTATTCCGGTCACTAGATCGGTAGCATTCAAACCCTTAATCGTATCGCAAATCTGATCCCTAGATCGGTAGAGTTCGGACGACCCTTATAGTCCAAAAGACGGTTGTGCTCTTTTTTCCTTGGCTAAGCTTTTTTCACATTAGGTTTTTTCTTAGTCTAAGGTTTTTAATGAGGCAACCAGCGTAAGTCACGGACTATACGGTCAGTTTTTTCAGCCCGAATTCTTCCTCATTGGCGCTTAATTAAGGTTGTGCTCGGGTTTTCAAAAAAAAAAGGGTTGTGCTCTTTTTTCCTTAGCTAAGATTTTTTACCATTGGGCTTTTTCTTGGCTTGAGGTTTTAACGAGGCAACCAGGGTAAATTGCAGACTGTATGGTTAGTTTTTCAGCCCGAACCCTTTATCCTTGGCTCGACGTCAGGGCATGGACTGGAGGGCTACTTGATACAGAATATACCACGGGTATATTGCCCTGCGTATTTCGTACGTATGTCAATATACAAGTACGAGTATTAGCTTGGCCCTATATAAGGGACCTTAGCCCTTTATGAAAAGGGGCTTTTCCCCTCTCTTCTCCTCTCGAGAATACTCAAAAGCTATGCTCTCTATTCTCTTTAAATGAATGAAGAACAATCAATAAAAGAGATAGATTGAGAACCAATTTCTAATCTGCACTATACTTTGCATACAATTCCTCTACATATTTTGTACACAGGAGTACACGAAGGAATTAATCCATATCAGTCGATTATATGTATTAACCGATGTCATATCATAATTATTTAAAAATAAATAAATACGATGTCAGTTTATACGTATATATCGATGCTGTACATAATTTTTTTAAATAAAATATTATAATAAGTTGATTAATACGAAAAATTGACGTAATATTGTAGTATATGTTGGAAAATATTACTACGAAAATAATATTTCTAGGATAATAACAATGAGAAGAACGAAAGGAATAATTCGGAAAGGGTTAACACGAGTCGAGCGAAGCACTCTTTCCTTAAAACCTTATTTGCTAGGAGCGTTGTAGCCAAGGTTTCCCAGGATAAAACGTGTTACGATTCACAGTTTGAGCACCCAAACTGATGAACCCAGCGAACTAGAGCAACAGGATGAACACAATTTACAAGAAAGGAATAGAAGCAAAGTTTCGAGAGAGAAAACAATTCGTTGTTTTTTTTTTTTTTTGGTTGTGTGTATGTGTTGTGTAAATCTGCTGCTTCCACCAACGAATTATGTAGGAGTTGAAGATTAAATAGCAATTACTCATGGCATTAATCTGATAAATAAATAAGATTTTTAACTCCTGTAACAGCTGACCAATACTTGAGATTTAATTCAAAATTTAAAAATTGGAATTAATACGAAATTAATTCCGTAAGATGAATTAAGTCTCTGAACGGTCACAAACGAGAACACGAGGTGTACCAGAGTAGCGAGGACTACGGTACAGATCGTTACCATGAGTACTTAAGACCGAGTCTTCTTGGTCTCTAGTACTCTGGTTCACTCAAGTCCTCTTGGTCACCCAAGTCCTCTTGGTCACTCAAGTCCTCTTGGTCACCCAAGTCCTCTTGGTCACCAAGTCCTCTTGTTACCAAGTCCTCTACTCGAGTAAGTCCTCTTGTTACCAAGTCCTCTACTCAAGTAAGTCCTCTTGTTACCAAGTCCTCCTCTACTTGAGTAAGTCCTCGGGTAAACCAAGTCCTCTTCCAGTAGCTAAGTGTTGGAAAAATGTTACGAAAATTTGGCATAACTAAGCCCGCACGGCTAGCCAAATTTCCGTCGTGCCCGTAGGCGTCGGCGCACACGAGTCAAGCCTTTTCGGGCTCATTTTGGGATTTGATTTGCACCCCCCTGCGCGCGCGAGAGAGAGCCTCTATGCTATACAATTCACTAAGCCATAGAAAAGTTCTTGTATAAATAGTGGTGCAAACCCACTTCCCAAACCAATGTGGGACAAAAGCTTACTTCAAAGCTTTCCCACCATTTTTCCAACTCAAATGGGTCAACTTTACCCTCAAAAACTAGTCTGAAATATCGAAGAAATGGAGTTCAAATTTTCAATACAATTTGAAATTCCCAGGCTTCGGAAATTCCTTCCAGCCATGGGGCAGAGAGCACAACAGAACCCTAGAGCTAATTTAGGGTTAGCGCTGTTAGGCATATATTCAGTTAGGTACTTTAGTAAGTGTGTGTGGCTCTGACTTAGTCTCACTTATTGTTACCCTATTATGTAGGGACTTATTATCATTGTATTATCGTAGTTCTCATGTTCAATCAATACACACAACACATTCATTTGGTATCAGAGCCATGCAAAAGGTCATGAGTTCGAATCTCCGCGTCACCCAAAAAAAAGAGACTTCCACGTGTTGCGGCTTGAAATCCACCACACACGTTGAGGGGGCGTGTGAGCATAAATATAATATGTGCAGTCCAACTATCAGCTTAGGCTTTTAGTTGAGATGGAGCACATGCTTTAATTTGGTATCAGAGCAGACTGATCGAGGAGCACATGCTTTAATTTGGTATTAAATTCAAATGGGGTTTCATCCTTTCTCATGTGGACTGCCCGAATCCAGAAGTTGTGTGACGAAATCGTGGTTTACCAGAGCAGACTGATCGAGGAGAATCCTCCAGCATCATCACCACTAGTGTGGTTTACCAGAGCAGACTGATCGAGGAGAATCCTCCAGCATCATGCAGACTGATCGAGGAGAATCCTCCAGCATCATCACCACCAGTGTGGTTTACCAGAGCAGACTCAGACTGATCGAGGACACTGGTTTACCAGAGCAGACTCAGACTGATCGAGGAGAATCCTCCAGCATCATGCAGACTGATCGAGGAGAATCCTCCAGCATCATCACCACCAGTGTGGTTTACCAGAGCAGACTGATCGAGGAGAATCCTCCAGCATCATCACCACCAGTGGACCCTCCACCAAGCCTTTCAGCATCATGCAGACTGATCGAGGAGAATCCTCGCCCTCGAATCCTCGCCTTTTCTCTTGGGCAGATGTGTGACGTGACGAAATCGAAATCGTGGTTTACTCTTCTCTTGGGCAAATGTGTGACGTGACGAAATCGTGGTTTACTCTTCTGGTTTACTCTTCTCTTGGGCAGATGTGTGACGTGACGAAATCGTGGTTTACTCTTCTCTTGGGCAAATGTGTGACGAAATCGTGGTTTACCAGAGCAGACGGCAGATGTGTGACGAAATCATGGTTTACGATACTCGAGTCCAGAAGATGCTTGTCCTTTTCTTCCGCTCTTGCTCTTTGAAGATGCTTGTCCTTTTCTTCCGCTCTTTTTTCACAATTCCTAATTCGTGCAGTATTGTTTAGGTATTGTTACGTTTGTGAATTGCGTTTATATATTCTTTTATATACCCGAGAGGACAATCTTGTATAAATAGTGGTGCAAACCCACTTTCCAAACCAATGTGGGACAAAAGCTTACGTCAAAGCTTTCCCACTATTTTTCCAACTCAAATGGGTCAACTTTTAGAACCAATTTCTCATTCACCCATTATCCGTTTTGTGCGTACCATATATCAATCGCTTCGTCTAACTACGAAGAACCCGAATCCACTTTGACCCGACCCAAATTGGAATTGAACCCCACATATATTTGTAGCACAAAATAGCCACTAAAAATGTCATTTTATGCTATTTTTTCAACAGTATATGCGTTGGTTTCCAAACCGATGTATATAAATTTATGTATTATGTCATTATTTTATGCATCACTTTAATAATTGACGTAAAATAAGAAAATAATCAACATAAAATCATATAATTGTAGTAGTGACGTTGTAGATACATTTTGAACCTTTAACCTTTTAATTAATAAATTTAAAAAAAAAAAGTTCTTTCTAAATTCTAACTAAACCATCTTTAACTTCTTGCTTATGAGAGTCTTAGAGTTAATATGAAAGAGAACTCAATGGTGCAATTCTAGGTTCCCTTGTACTGGTTAGCTTAATTAAAATATTCAGAAATCAGAAGGGCAAAATGGCTTATTAACTAAGCAAACTAATTTAGTAATTAATTAGTCCAAATTATTATACTATAAAATTAGACTCAATGCAATTGTTATACCATGTACTAGAGTTCATATTGCATTGTGAATTGTACTCTGGTCGTTAACACATTATGTATTTATAATTAATAATTTTTGTACTTGTCTTCAAAAATAATTTTTGTACCTATAAACAAATAATTGAAGACACATAATATGTTAATTACATAAACATAATTATTGTTAACTGTAGGTACAGAATATGTTAATCGCAGACACATAAGTTGGTTAACATGTTATGTATCTGCAATTAAAATATTTTATACATGATGTTTACAATTTATATATGTGTTTGTAGTTATCAGTGTCTATAATTACTATATTATATGCCTTCAATTTGTTTACGAGTATAGAAACGGTTAAGATCAAGTATAGAATGTGTCAATTGTAGACACATAATTTAAAAATTATTTTTAAATTAGAATTTATAATGCAAGGTAGATCCTAATTCATAGTATAAATTTGCGGGACTCAATGACGAATTAGATCAATTTAAATTGACAAATTTATAAGAACAAATGGGACCCAGCTCTTTGAAGAAATATGTGCAGACGGTGCAGCCTGAATGTCGTCTTTCGTGGGTCACTTTCTAAGAGTTGGTTAATTCCTTAAATCTATCAAAGAATTGATATATCTAATTAATTAAATATCATTTCACATTGATTGATATATCTAATTAAATATCATTTCACATTGACTAAGACTTGTAAATTTGAACATTTAAATTAATCAAATTTATCAGGGTGGCACCTTTGTCAATACTCCAACAACTCCGTGATCAGCTATGTGAACAACTCTGTGGTCACGGGATAAAGTTTAGAAAGAAAGATCAGGATCAAGTTTCACCAGCGGCAGTGTGTGAGCAACCTTTCAAAATAAAGCGGCTCCTGGTATGTAGTAAGCAAGTGTTTAGTATATGAACATAAACTTGCATTACAAGAAAAACTAAATATAAATTATATTACTGAAATTCATAAGTATTTAATTTATGAACAAACTTTTGTTGGGAAAATATTGGAATTCATAAGTACTTAAACAATAACTATTTAGTTCATTGCTAAACTTATTAATATTTTGTTGTTTTCTTGTAGTGTTGTTATTTTAGATAAGAATTAATAAATTTAAGAGTAAATTGCCATTTTGGTCCAATGACTATTGTAGTACTGTTAATTGCTATCCGCGACTTTCAAAAATGTTAATTACGTACCATGACTATGATTTTTTTCTCAATTTTGGTCCAGCCGGCCAAATTGCCGGCCAAAAACGGCCGGAAAACATTAAACCCACGTTAATCCATATTTGAGAAAAGTAAAGAGGTCATTTCCCATCGCCGTCCTGAAAAATCCCAAGACAGATACAGCACTCCGTTTCCCCGACGTTTCCGGCGGACCGGTGGAGCGCGATCGGGATGCTATCGATGACGCACGGATCGAGGCCGCGCGGCGGCGGCGGAGGTGCCGCCGAGACGAGCGCCGACGCGTGGGCGGACTGAATCGGACGGGGACGGAACCGGCACACCCAGCGCGCGTAGAGAACGACGAAAGTGATTAAGAGAATGATTGCGAAGAGGACGACGATGAAGAAGAGAGTGCAGCCGCGGATTTGGAAATTGCTGTCGTCGAACTCCGAGTAGTGCCAGTGGAAGGGGTGCTGCGACTGCGGATCCTGGTAATCTAGCGCCGCCGCCTGCGACGGCGCCACGGTGGGTTTAATAAACATAGGAAATGACCTCTTTACCCCTCTCAAATATGGATTAACGTGGGTTTAATGTTTTCCGGCCGTTTTTGGCCGGCAATTTGGCCGGCTGGACCAAAATTGAGAAAAAAATCATAGTCATGGTACGTAATTAACATTTTTGAAAGTCGCGGATAGCAATTAACAGTACTACAATAGTCATTGGACCAAAATGGCAATTTACTCTAAATTTAATATGAACAAGAAAATTCTTATTAAGAATCAATATGTACTCTACGGCTCTACCCGCTTTTGACAAAATAAATAATTAGAAGTTTCCACACCATTATCAATATTGCAAAAATCCCGCCTAGGTGCCGATTAATCCCCGCCTAGGCGCTAAGCGCTGGTCGACCACCTAGCGTATCACATTAAATGGTGGTCTAGGCGGCTACCCGACTAGGCGACCGCCTAGGCCGCCTAACCACCGTCTAAGCCGCCTAACCATCGCTTAGGCGCTGACCGCCTAGGCGCCGACTAGACCTCCTACGCACCGACTAGGCCACCTAGTCAGCCAATTACTATTGTTCTTTTTTTTAATGGGTTACTTCACTCAAAATAACATCGTTCTGAGTGAAATAGACCTAAAATTGTACAAACTCTAGATATTTTTTAGGTTAATATTTATATTTTAGTATTAACTATTAAAGCATTATATAATTTATAATTATTAGTCTTTAAAAAATTAAAAATACTTCAACAATTTTTTTAAAAAATAAAAAATAAAATAAGAAATTACACTGGCGCCTAGGCACCGATTAATCCCCGCCTAGGCGTCCTAACCGCTAGGCGCTCCCCGAGCGCCAAAGGAGCGCCTAGCTATTTTTTCAACCATGACCATTATTCAATTCAATTCATGAGGATTAATTAAAATATAATTATGGTCGATTTGAAAATTTGAAAAATATTTTTTAGAAATTGATTTATGAAAAAATGATTTTTTTAAAAAATATTTTTTATTTTTTTATTTTTAGTGTATGGATGAAGTAAAAAAAAAAATAAAAAAAATTAAAGATTAGAAAAAAAAAATGTATCCATTTTAGTTTTGCTGAAAAACTAGAAACCTAATATTTTTTTCCTAGTTGGTCCATCTTTTAAAATCATTACAAATCTATAATAAATGTATTTCTTATAAAATATTAAATAATCATAAATTGCAATACATTAAAAAATATAATAATAATAACTAAATAAACTAATCATAAATAAACTTTATAACTATAAATTAGAGATAAACGTACTCTGTAATGAAGTTTAATTTCATACTACAACATATATAACCAATAAGGTTTCACAACCAACAAAAATTATTCTTACAAACTTCTACCTTTTGGATTGAACTACTATCCGAATAATTTACTTTCTAGGCAATATGATTCATTCCTAAGTTGAATTTTCCGGACGATACAACGTGTAAACCCCTATGCCTAAAATTAAAATACAAAAAGAATTAAGGACCTAATTTCTTGGTTTGTTTTATATTATCAAATTCTAATGCAATTAGTTCCTCACAAACGTGTCAACAAGTTTTTTTTTTTTTTAAATCCCTAGTTTAACCAATAATTGACAATTAATAAAAAAAAAATTACGTAATAAAAAACACTACTGTAACACAATAACAACATACCAGAGAGTGAATATTAATGAGTAGTTAAGTAGTTTTAATAAGAATGTAAATAATAATGTAGAATAAGTTGTAGAAAGCAACGTAGGTATGACACTTTCATAACATGGATCAATGGATATGATATGGTAGGTATAAAATATTAAATTTTTTTTCTTTAAAATTTGACTTATACAGTATTAGATCTATTATAACAATAGTATTCTTTTTGTCAAAACTTTATAATTGATCAGCTTATATAGTTATATTACAAGTTTTAATAATAGGGCACTTAATGAAGGAATAAAATGTAGAATGTTTCTCATATGAAAACGATCCAAGTAAACGTCGGCAACTAATTTCTGAAGACAACAATATATATAATTTATTCTATATTATATTCCAATATATACTAAGGGGACCCCGTGGAAGAAAAATGGTACAACAAATAAAACTAGTTGGCCCATGAGCAATAATTGATTACAAGTATCTGATTAAAAATTACTATTAATTAAATTTAAGAAACCTGCGACCACTATTTAAATATGTGTACGAGTAAATTCTGTTTCTGTGTCGAAGCACGCAAATTGCATAGGAGAAGTAAATCATACTAAAAAGACTATATGCGACATATTTGACCAAAAGGATGTAAGTTAGAATCAAACTCGTGACTTTCTGTAGGGAATAATTGTTTGTAGATTTTAATGATGCTAATAAATTGTATTAAGGATGTAGGACCCCCAAAACTTTCAACTCTTGTTTGTAATGAGTTGTTATACCATAGACCAGGGTCCTTGGTCAACGGCTATTTTTAGTATTGGAGTTGTGAACTTTCAGAATGTAAATTGTGTTTCGTTCTAACTCAAAACACATAACAACTGTAGAAGGGAATTTGTGAATAAAAGATTGTACTAAATTTTTAAAAAGATTAAATTGTATATTTTAGTATTGGAATTGACAGCAGTATTTGAGAGGAACTTGTGAATACAAAACAAGGTAAATAATTACATGTATGTTAACATTGTGTGTTCGTAGTATACAAATTGTGAATTTTTAAAAGGTAAATTGTCTATCTACGCCGTTTTAGATCCGGGTTCACTTGCAAGGTGGACTCGGGTCCACAGTACAAAATAATTTGCCAATTGTAATTGTTTAGGCCTTGGAGCGTCTGTAATATGTCATTAATCTTTGACGTTGACGCGTCCGTGCTGCATTTTATGGATATGGATGTGTTTCTCTTATTATTTTTTTTTTTTTTTGTGTTTCTCTTATTATTTAAGGAAGGTTAGAGCAGAATCTCTATACCCAAATTTACAAAGCAGTAAGATCTATTGCTAGTCATAATTTTCTATACTAGGTGATTAAGATGTGGAAGTTTTCACTATGGGTTGTGGTTTTGGTGATGTTAGTGAAGAGTTGGCAGTCTTCGGGGTGTTGGGAGGAAGAGAGGATAGCATTGTTGCATGTGAAAACTGAAATAAAGTATACATACGGAAAGTCTTTGGATTCGTGGATTGACGATAAAAGAAGCAACTGTTGTGAATGGGCAAAGGTGACGTGCAGTAATATTACAAGGAGAGTGATTGAGCTCTCTCTCGGTTCAACGAGGGATAAAAGAGTTGGGTATTGGTATATAGATGCCTCTGTATTTCTTCCATTCAAACACCTCAAGTCTCTTGATTTATCAGGAAATAATTTGGGTGGTGTGGTTGAGAGTGGAGGTAAACTCATTTCTTGTAACTTTTAATCGCTTATATACTATTTTATGAACTACATAGGCACATAACTTAATTTGATTTTATGTTACTTTTTACAGGTTTTGATAAGTTATCAAAACTAAGTGATCTGGAAGTTCTTGATGTGAGTTTTAATAACTTGAATCGTAGCATTTTTTCATCTCTCAGTCACCTTTCATCTCTCAAGATTCTCTATCTCCTGGTCAATCCTTTGGACTCGCCTCTTAATCATCTTGGTATGCTTAACGAGTTCTATTACTACATGTTTTATTGGGGTGTTTCGAAAGTCATTTTCTAGATTTCTAAATGAAAGTTTTCTTTTGATCTCCTATTCTCATATATACTTTATTCATACCTTTTCAATTGGTGGTATAATGGAACACCTATTAATGCACATTTAACTTTTAACATTTCATGTGTAAATATAGGTCGTGGAAAGCTTTCGGGATTAAGTAATCTGGAACTCCTCAACATTAGATCAACTGACATGGAGGATGATAGTATCTTATCAGCTTTGAGTAAACTAGTTTTTCCTTTTATTATTATTATTGTTGTTGTTGTTGTTGTTGTTGTGGTGGTGGTGGTGGTGGTGATTGTTGTTGTTTTTGTTGTTGTTGTTATTGTTGTTGTTATTATTATTATTATTATTATTATTATTATTGATGACTTGTCTAATGATGGATAAAAACTAAAATTTCTATTTCTTATCAATTCATTACATAATTTCTTGATTCTACAATTGCAGAATTTATGAAAAAATTTACAATCTAAAGCTTTCAGGTTACACATAAGAAGATCATAGTCAAACGTTCTCTTATTAATTAAAGCTAGATTTCTAACAACAACATAGACTTAAACCCATGGCATCCCATATGAAAGAGTCACTTTGTGCCACTAGACCACATGGTCATTAGCATATACTATAATATCTAATTAAGCATATATCCCAATTCCCATCATATCCCCTATAAAACTATGTGGTCCTAGTCTGGAGTTTCTTTCTTTTCACTCTTATTTTTTACTTTATTTGATGATGATCTGAGTACTTTTATGCATTGCAAGCATTTAATTGCACCACAATACTCATGCCATGTATATTACTTGTGGGCAGATTTAAGTGACTTCATCAGTCTTAAGGAACTAGACATAAGCTACAACAATTTCCAGAGCTTTGGACCAGTTTATGGTAATTTGAGGTTATACACATTCATACTTAAGCTCGCACACACACAATGATTTAAGTTTTGGTGTGCATATATGCAGGCCAAGGAGGACCAAAAAAATTGGAGAATTTGAACTTATACTACAATAGCTTTGGTAGCAGCATATTCAAGTCACTTAAATGGCTTCCTTCACTCAAGATTCTGAATTTGGGTAGTAATAATTTCGACGGACCGTTACACATAGAAGGTGCATCCTATAATAGTAAAATTGTTTCATTCTCTACTTTGTTAGGGACCTAAAATGTGAAGGAAATTTCTCCTATGAGATGGTCTCACGGATCTCTATCCATGAGACAGGTCGGGTTTTTGATAAGTATTACAAGTTTCATTTAACTCTTCAACTCTTAATATTACATTTTGATTTAAAAATGTTACATTTTTTCTCATAAGTAACTATGCCACCTTAAATATTTCATTTTTCTTCAAAAGTATTACACTTTTCCTTATAAATAACAAACAATTTATTCTTAATTAATATTACATTTCCATCATGACTTGACTCGTCTCACAGATACTTATATGTGGGACGGTCTCACATGAGAGATCAGAGACTCAAATGTGAATGATGCAGCTTAAACTTTTGTGACAGATATAAATGCATTGAACAATCTGGAAGACTTAGATTTGAGTGAAAATGCTATTGAGCGATTTGATACCTCTACAAGCCTCTCAGGTCAATAAATGTTATCCGATAAAGTTTTCAAAAGAACCCAAACATATATTAGTTACCTTGTTTCCACAACATATATATTTAACTTAATCTTTTGTATTTTGTAATGTTGTTGGATCAGGCAAGATCAGAAATAACAGCCATCTCCAAGTGTTGCACTTAAATACCATTAGTTCTAATATGACTTCTCTACTACAATCTTTGGTAGCATTTCCATCCATCAAGACCCTTGAGTTAGAAAACAATAACCTTACAAGCATAGACACAATTCATGGTAAGCTAGTAAAATGAAAGATTTAGTCTAATCTTATGTTTTCTTTTTTCTATTCTCTTATCTAATATCCATTTTCTTTTATGTGTATGTGGCATGTAAGCCTTGAGGAATCTAAGCAACTTGGAAGAGTTGTTTTTAGATGACGCTTTGTTGCATAAGGACTTCCTTCAAAGCATTGGATCAATGAGCAGACTAATTGTCTTATCCTTGCCTCGATGTCAACTAGGAACAACTTTGCCTAATAAAGGTTAGTTATTTTTAATTTGTAGTTGCTTGGCTATGTTCTGTTGACTATATCATTTGACAATACTAATGTTTATTAGATAAACAAATAGTAACCTTCTTTGATAAGTCAAGGGTGTTGTGGTTACGTCTTTACAGGTTGGTGTGAACTCAAGAACCTTCAAGAGCTCGGATTTAGTGCAAATCAGTTTGAGGGAAAACTTCCACCATGTTTAGGAAACTTAACATCTCTTCGTTTGGTTGATCTCTCTCTAAATAAGCTTACGGGGAACATTGCTTCATCTCCACTTCCAACACTCATGTCACTTGAGTATCTTTCTATTTCGAGTAACTTCTTTGAAATTCCCGACTCGTTCAAGTCTTTTGGTAATCATTCCAAGCTTAAGTTCCTTTTTGCTGATGGAAATAAAGCAATAGTAGAAACTGAGTTACATGGAGATTTAGTCCCTAAGTTCCAACTACATCTCTTTACCATGTCAAATTGCATTGGCCTTCAAAAATTTCCAAGATTTCTTCACTACCAACATGATTTGAGGATTCTTAGGTTGTCGGGGAACAATATTGAGGGCGAAGTTCCTAGTTGGTTGCTACAGAACAATACAAAACTTCAAGGATTTTATTTTGAAGGCAATGCTTTCAAAGGAATCCTTAAGTTTTCATCACAACGTAACCATGATCTGCAGACGTTGGATGTATCAAACAACAAGTTGAGCGGAGAAATTCCCAACAACATAAGTTCAACATTTCCAAATATTGTGGCATTGAACTTTTCCTACAACTTGTTTGAGGGTCAAATACCTTATATGGGAAAATTGAACTATTTAACCAATCTAGACTTGTCAAACAATTTCTTAACAGGGAAAATTCCAAAAGAACTGCTGATAAGTTGCCCATCATTGGCATCTCTCAAGTTGTCAGACAATAAGTTGGAAGGAGAAATAGTCCAAGAATTTGCTTGCCTACCTTCACTCTATCTCCTATATCTTGATGGTAACAATTTCACAGGCCCTATACCATATAGTCTTTCTAATATCCCCTTGCAATTTTTAGATATTAGTGACAATAACTTTTTTGGAAAAATTCCAAGATGGTTGGGTCTTGTGACAAGTCTAGAAGAACTCTCTTTATCCAAGAATCATCTCGAAGGTCATATCCCTATAGAGTTTTGTAACCTCGATAGCATCTATCTTTTAGACTTGTCGGAGAACAACTTAACTGGCGCAATTCCATCTTGCCTCAACCCATCTTCCATAAAGCATGTTCTACTCAGCAAAAATCGCCTAGCCGGTCAACTTAGCCCTGCACTTTTAAATAACACTTCCTTGGTGGTATATGATCTTAGTCATAACAATTTTGTTGGAACAATTCCAGAATGGATAGGTAGCATCTCAGGGTTGAGCATTCTTCTCCTTAAAGGAAATCAATTTGAAGGCATGATTCCAATTGAGGTCTGTCAACTTATCAGACTAAGTATACTAGATTTATCAGATAATCACCTATCTGGTCATATTCCCCATTGCTTGTCTGAGATGAATCTAGAGGTGACTAATGAGAAATCCACTGCAAGTCATTACACTGGTGATATTGATTTTGCTTTGACAACTTACATGTTCAACATCATGGATACAAATTCATACCATGTAAGTTTTGGGTGGGAAAATGGTGTCGGGCTTGATCCCTCAGAAGATGACACGCCTACAAGGGTGGAATTTAGAACAAAGGGAAATGTATACTACTATGAAGGCAACATCCTCAATTATATGTCTGGGATCGATCTCTCCAATAATAGATTCATTGGTGAAATTCCGCTCGAGTTGGGAGGCCTGATAAATATACATGCATTAAACTTGTCCCTCAACGATCTTATTGGCACAATACCAGAAACATTCTCAATGTTACGCAATATCGAGAGTCTGGATCTGTCCCACAACAAGTTGAATGGGACAATTCCGAACAAACTACTCGATCTTACCTCGTTGGAAGTCTTCAGTGTTGCGTACAACAATTTATCAGGTGCAGTACCAGAAGCGAAAGCTCAATTCGCAACGTTTGATAAAAGTAGCTACGAGGGAAACCCTTTTCTCTGTGGACCTCCACTAGAGGTTCATTGTAGTAGTCCTAAGGCACCATCTCTTTTGCCAACTCTCAACAATGACTTTGATCAACAAGGTGCAGGTTGGATGGATATGGAGGATTTCTATATTAGCTTTTCAATATCTTATCTTACATTCTTGTTAGGATTAGTGGCAGTGCTATGTATAAATCCTCAGTGGAGATACTCATGGTTTTATGCCATTGAAGTTCTCTTTGAATCCTTTCTCTACTGTCTATGCAAAAATTGAGAGCAATTGTTAGAATGTTCTGTATAGTCTATATAAGGCCAATGTTTTCTCTCTTTTAATTTTAAGCATTCATTATCTCAGACAGCTTGTAATAACTAATAAGACTAGCTTCATCATATAATGCTTATCAATCAAGTTCTATTATTTTTTGACTGGACAATTATGTATTGGTGGAAACTGTTTATGACTCTGGTCTTATGGTAATGTACTATGAGTCTATGAGAATGGCAATGCCACTAGAAAGCTTGTCCTATGAATCCCTCTTTGGAAAATTTCATTTTACCAGTTGAGTGAAGGGTTGAAATTTCATCTGAAGCTTTGAATCAACCTTTCCATTGTCACAACCCCAAGCAACAGAACACCAATATGTGTGAAGAGAATTGAAGTTGGTTTAAGAGTTGCATCCTATTACCATACATCACTTAGATACATCAATTTTGGTACCATTTTAACTTTTATTGATGCAATAAATATGCTAAGGAATTTATATTTTGTAAATGTCAGTAAGAAAAACAGCAAAAGAAAAGACCCAAATCAATAAGAAAAGAGCAGCAGAAGAAGAAGCAGTTCACTTGCATACTTATGAGATTCCCACATCGGCAGAAGACAAAAGGTGGAGCATAGCAATGGATTATAAAAACGGGCCGAGTAATTATTGGCGCCATTCTTACCTGGATAGGGTCTTTAATATATATTTATAATTATAATTTATAATATTTATAATTATAATTTATAATTATAATTAATTTATTGTATGTGAAATTTATTTAATATATATTTATAATTAATTTATTGTATGTGAAATTTATTTAATATATATTTATAATTAATTTATTATATTTAAATAGTGAAATTTATTTAATATATATTTATAATTAATTTATTATATTTAAATAGTGAAATTTATTTAATATATATTTATAATTAATTTATTGTATGTGAAATTTATTTAATGTATATTTATAATTAATTTATTATATTTAAATAAATAATATTTGAAGCATTTATGTTGACAAGTTTAAATAATTCTTATTGTGTGAATGAAAGATACAAAAGTTAATTAGGATAATATACTTTGTAAAATAGGAGGAAAATATTATAAACCTTGTAGTGACTTAATAATCTATCTATAATAGTAGTAGTAACTTAATGACCACGCATTTATAATTTAATGTAATTGTAGGTTAATTAAGAAATTGGAAACAAACATCGGGTGTTATTTAAAAAAATCTCAATTAGATCAGGGTGTTATTTAAAAAAATCTCAATTAGATCAGAGCTTTTAATGAGAGTTTTTAATGATATATTTTTATAGGTTAATTTTATTTGTACAAAAATCAAAAGAGAAAAATTAATTATAAGTTTAAAAAAAAAAAAGAATTTAGGGATAAAATTCTCAATTTATTAAAATTAAAATTAAAATTAAAATTAAAATTAAAATTAAAATTAAAATTCTAAATAATTTTAAAAAATGAAAATGATTTCTTCACGTACCGCGATATGACTTTCATTCATTGGATAATGAGAATTTACTACATCACTAATTAAAATGAGAATTTAATTACCAATTGGATAATGGGATTTTTGGCAATTAGTTGTTAGTTTATAGCTGATAACTGATTGATTTAACGGATAGGAGACAAGATGATTATGTTAGCTTGTTTGACCAGTTGATAATATTAATGCTAGGACCAATAAGGGATATTCTGAAAAAAAAAATGATTGAAAGTAAAATGGCACATAAATCTATGACAAAAATGAAAATAACTCTTAATAAGAAATTAATAATAACGAGTAAATTGGCAAATTTATTATAACAAATAGTTTTAGACTAATGATAATGATCTATCTTATCTCTTAGTTAGGACTCAATGACCTTACTCAAAACCAATCTATCTTATCTAATCCGGAGTTAGGACTCAATGACCTTATAACTATGTATAGTAATGATTGGAGGTGATCAAAAATCTTGTGGTCAAGCGACATAAAGTGATTTTTTCAAGTGAATACCGAATAAAACCTAAAGGAATAAGAGTCAAATAGGTCACTGAACTGCACACCAAAATGCAATTAGGCCATCGAACTCAAACAATGCAATTGGGTCTCTGAACTACACAAATTCATGCAATATCATCCAAAATTACATGTTTTAATTTACCTGATGTGCCGGTTATCAACTTTAAAATAATTTTAAATAAAATAATTAAATAAAAATAATATTTAAATTTAAATTTAAAATATAAAAATAAAAAACACTTCCGGTCGGAGACGATTCAATATATATATATAAAATTTTAATTAATTATTTTATTTAAAATATTATTTTTTAAATTGGTAATCGGTACATAGGTAAAACAGGTCATTTTGAATGAAATTGCATAAATTTATGTAGTTCAAGGACCCAATTGCATTGTTTTTGAGTTTGATAGTCTAATTGTATTTTTGTATATAGTTCAGTGATCTATTTGACCCTTATTCCAAACATGAATAATAACTCTTGTATGCTAGTTCGGTTATGAAACCGAAACACATGAGAATCTGCTATGGCTTTTGTTGTGGACTGAAATTTTGTAACAAACTTCCAAAACAGGCTACATACAAAACCAGCTAACATCAATATTCCCTTTATCATATATTGCTGAAATCATCATCACTTACCATACATGATATATCACCCTCCACCGTCCAAACTCTCTATACTAGCTACCATCGCCACCAATATATTTCTACCAGAAAACACCGCCAAATCCACCAATCACCTTAGAAAAGAGCGATTTTGATTTACTACAATTTTTCATTCTTTCTTCTTTTTTTTTTCTTTTTTTTTTTTTTTTGAAAACCAACTAGTGAAAGATATTATTAAAACCTTATGGAAAATAAATTAACAATAGACTCAAACGTACGGTATAGCATCTTAGAATTGACATGCTATCTAGGTTGCCCTACTATTAGTTAAGGCTATCCTTATTCTCAAAAGGCCGGATAGCCTTTACAAGATGAGATGGCATGCTAAAGTGGATTTCTTTTCTTTCTTTTTTAATGCTTAGGTGTATAGCAAACTAGCTAAGCATATAAAAAACTGCCGCATGACATTTTTTTGTACTTTATTTATTTATTTTTAATTATTTTAATTATTATTTTATTGTATTATGATGTGATAGTGGAGGCACTTTTGAAAGCGTAAGTAAAATAGTGAATAAATTGCAAACTTAATGATGTGGAATAAAGTAGAATTCATTTTTAAAAGTAAGAGAGATGCAGGGATAAGGATAACCTAAAGCATGAGCCACTTCATTGAAGGTGCGATTGACATAAGAAAATGACATTGAAGTAAGAAATATAATACACCCTAGAATACATTGATGGGCCAAGATCCCAGAGTATGACATGTTAGATATAAATGTGTAGTCGATCTAAAGGCGATGTTGATCTCGAGAGTTGTCTCTTGAAGAGTAGATCTGCAAAATAACGTTAGGTTCGCTGTTTTGTGTTTTAAAAATCTTAAATAATCTATTGATATTATTCCAAGCAATATGAGTACATACTATAACTTAAATGCTATAATATATATATAGTGTCATAATCATGTGTGTGGCCGTCCTTTAACGTGCGATCAATGTGGCCGCACCACTATATATACAAATATACATCACTCAATGTTAGAAAATGCATCACATAAATATGCATCATTAGGTACACATCACCAAAAAACACACCACTAGGTATGCAAATATACACCATACAGTGTTAGCAAATGCACTATTAGGGACATGGAAGTTATGATGCATTATTTTGGGTGTGTGGTGTGTTTTTTGGTATTTTTATGTATTTTTATTGTGGTGCGTTTTTTAACATTAAGTGGTGCGAATCACACCGACCGCATAAGAAGGCGCAACCACATTTGAACCGATTTCTATATACAAGCATAGCAGTTGATTATAATAAACTCTAAATCTAATCAACTTACTACACCAGATAATTAAGTTACTAATAGAAAAACAATGAGTGGATGACATTAGGAGGCAAAGACTAAGTAATAGAAAAACAAGAAGAAAAGATGAGAGAGCAGCTTTGATACAAGTGGCGACCATGCATGCATAGCAGGACCCTTCCACCTCCATCGATCTATATATGTATCTATCTAAGCATCCTTTATGACCCCACCACTAATTGGCGCGGCCTCATCTCCGACCACCACCACCTCCTCCTCCGTACCATCTCTCCCCCTTAAGCTAAACGACAATGACTTAAACGAAACCAAGAACCTCCCGGTGGGCGGGACCCACAGGTTAAGCAACCCGTGGGGCCTACCGGAGGGCCTCCAAACTCGCACCGTCAAGAACTGGATAGGATTACCTAACGGCGTCTCATCCGCCGCGTCGCCGCCCCCCTTAAGCACGTCACTGAGCAACACCCTAGCACTCCCCACGGGCTTCTCCCTCACGTGCCCGTGCGCGTATATGTCCACGTTCAGAGCCGCCATGACGTCATTCTCCGCCACCCCTTGGCGGAACTTGAGCTTCACCACTTGGTTCCACACCGGGTTCGCCCCGCCCTGCTCGTCCACGCGGGTCCTTGCCGCGTCCACGCTCCTCTCCACGTAAGCCTCCGCGTAGGTCCTCATCTTGCTCAAGTGCTTCACGTTCTTCAGGTCGTTGGCGGAGTATAAAAGAACTTCGATCTCCCTCAGCTGCTCTTGCGCCGGCGGCATCCGCCGCCGGAAATGTGATGACTCGCTCATCGAGAAACGGAAGAGGCGGCGATGATAATTGATGAAGTGAATTGGATTACTACTATTTATAATTGAGAGTTGAGAGTGCTTTGAATTGGCTTTTTATTCACTATTTTGACTCCAACTTCTACCCTTTACGTTTTATAATTCACAGATGGATTACATTAATTTAATGGGATAATTTTCAAATATACCCCCAAACGTTTTTGAAAGTTTTAATTAGATCATCAAAATTAAAAATAATTTAACTAGACACCTAAATTTTATGTCCTTTTAAAAATATACAATGAACATAACTCATTTTTATCTATTTTTATAGAGTAATACTCAATTTAGTCCTCAACTGTAGTGATTTTTCTCAATTTAGTTCTAAATAATTTTTTGTACTTAATTAATTAGGTCCTCGACTTTGATAATTTTACTCAATTGAGTCATCTATTAAGATAGCTTGGTAACTTTACCTCTATTATAATACCCAATTTAATTCTTAACTATAGTACTTTTACTCAATTTAGTCTTCGACTATAGTAGTTTTACCCAATTTAGTCTTCGACTATAGTAGTTTTACCTAATTTAGTCTTCGACTATAGTAATTTTTTCTATTTAGTCATTGATTCTAATAGCCAAGGAAAATCATCACAGTCAAGTACCTAATTAAGCACAAAAAGTCATTTAGGATTAGATCAAGAAAAACGTAACCACTATAGTCGATGACTAAATTGTGTATTGACCTTATTTTTATAGGTAAATTTTTAATAATGATTGATTTGGATGTCATTACTAACGCGAACATCATATGATAATTTTTCAACAAATTTGAGTACGGACTACGGGTTCAACTAAAAAGATATTGATAATAATCAAACTTGTGACATTTAAGTATGAAAATCATACTCCACTCACTTGATCACCCTTTCAAGCCAAATGTAAATACACTTGAGAAATTAAAAGTGGTATTAACCCTTGATATATGTTTGTTCCTCAACAAATAATTAAGATTAGGGTAGTGGATGAGTTTTGCTTTGATGGTGATGTTATTGTTGTTGTGGTGTCAAAGTAACCATTACATAACCTAATAATGTGTGAGTTGACCTAAAGTAACATGTAAACAAGGATTAATTTTACTTTTTTGTCGAATTCATTTACCTATTTAAAACTTTTAAATTTTAATAATCTAATTGCATTTTTCTAAATAATTCAAGGGATATATATAACTCTTATCCAAAATTTAATATTAAATTCTCTTCAACTATACATTTAGTTAGACTTTATTTCACTTTTGACCCATTAATTACGATAATATTTTTTTATATTTGACTTTTATTTAATGTATTCTCATCACTTTTTATTCTTTACTTTTTTTTTAAATAAAAAAAAAGTATTTTATTTGTAGTTCAAATATTTGAAGTTGATGTTTAGAATTGAAACAAATCAAATTTAAAGGTTAAAAGTGAAATTTTCATTATAATTGAGTGACTAAAAGTGAATAATAAGGATCAAAAGTGAAAATATCGTTATAATTGAGGAATCAAAAGTGAAATTTTCATTATAATTGAGTGTCTAAAAGTAAATAATTAGGATCAAAAGTTAAAATATCATTATAATTGATGAATCAAAAGTGAAATATACTTATTCTGGGAGAAATCTAGCTACAATATAATGTAAAAAATTTTATTTTAAAAAAAAGTATTTGTGAAAATTATTCAAATTTATATGTTTTGTGACAATTTTGGCTAAATTTTTAAATTTCACATTTTTTGTGCAAAAACTTAAAACTGATACAATTTCAATCAATTATGTGATGTCCAAAAAAAAATAATAATAAAAATCAACCAGACACACATGTCAACTTTGACAGTTTCGTCTAAAATTAGTGTAATCCACAAGCAATACTCAAATATATTTATAAATAATGGGTCACACTTCTATGAGACCGTCTCACGAATTTTTATTCGTGATGCGGGTCGGGTCGGGTCGGGTTGGAACAACGTAAAAATGTCATACTTATATATGCAAATGTTATACTTCTATATTCAAATATAATACTAATCATGAATACCATTTTTGTTACTTATAAGAGAAAAATTATTACATTTTTCATAATAAGTAATGTTGACAAATGCCCCTCACTTTAATGGAAAATATAATACTTTTGAGGAAAAATGTAATTCTTTTAAATCGAAATGTAAAAGTATTGTATTTTTCGTTAAAAGTATTACATTTACCCTTATAAGTAACAAAAATTTTATTCCTAATTAGTATTACATTTGAGCATATATGACATTTGTGTGTATAAGTATTACACTTGCATATTGACCCGACCCGTCTCATGGTAAAACGGTCTCACACAATGCAAGTTTTTGCCATAAATAATTTATTATGATTAAATAAATTTATTATGAATATTATACTATGATTAAATAAAAAAAAATTAAATGTGAACCTATATATCTTTTTCTTCTTGACAATACATGGAGGAATGTTTTAGTAAAAGGATAGTGTTAATGTAATATTTTTATAACACATTTCGTTTTTTTTTAATACCTTAGTGGCAATGTTTGTTTAAAGCGCGCATTTATATCGAAAAATCTAATAATCATCACTATGTAAATGAAAGATGCAAAAATTATAAGAATATACTTTGTAAATTAGGAGAGAAATGTTATAAATCATGTAATAATGATTTAATAATCTATAGTACGTAATGAATATGTAGTAATGATTTAAGGAAATAGAATACTAACTCAAGAAACATGCATTTATAACTTAATGTAATTGTAATAAGTTAAATAAAAATTTGAAACTAATTAATATTAGCTTAGTAGGGGTATTATTTAAAAAATCTTATTTAGAGTTTTTAATGATATACTTTTTAGAAATTCCACCCCTATAAAACTCACACGATTTATAGTCACTCTCCAATGTGGTTATTTTTGTGCGGTTAGTTGTTTCTTGTCTCAAAACTAACTGTTTAACCGTTTAATCAAAATATCAAATATGTTTTAAAGAAGATAATTCTATCCAAGTCAACTAAGGATTCAAATACATATTTGAATCCTTATGATTTACTGTACTCATTCTTTATTTAAAATAAGAAAAAATATATATATGTTTTAGAGGGGAAAAAAAAGCTCTACTCATTTTTTTTGTTTAAAAGGAGAAAAATTGGGTTATAGATCCACCGAAGCGGGTTGCCTTAACCGAAGTGTTTGCTAACAAGGAAAAGCCCGAAGGCTGTTCCCGTTCCTGTCAGGGGAGATGCCAACCATCTCTCCTTTCTACGAACACAGCGTTTCGTGTGGAGTAGACATATATAAAACGTACTAAACCTTATAAATATCCGATGTGGGACAACAATATTCATTTACCTCACCTCCCACACCATCGCAGCCACCGCTTGACGAAGAAGATGATGAATTCTCTACCTCCCGTTGGATCCCCTGACTTACACGTGGATCTTCCTCAGCACTCCGATGACCTTCGCCTCAAGACTATCAAGCTGGCAATTATCCCCCCTCTGTGTTGTCGATATTGTGGAATTTTGCAATTCGTCCATTGTGAGCATTTCAAGTAGGGTTTAAGTTTGAAGTGCATGATTGTGTTTAGTTAACCCTGTTTCACTCCTCCTTCAATAATTTTGTTCTGCTATTAGCTTACTATACAGCATACTGTGAATTAATTTTAAACTTTGACTGGATTTTTAAGAACACTACTTAAGATGACTTAGATTGGCTTTGTTTTTTGTTTAGATTAGGATCTAAGTGATTCTCAGATATTGGATTAAATAGTCTGTGGATTAGCATACAATTACAGGTGTACTATTATCTCATTCTCTCTATAATGCATAGCCCACCAGTCATTTCAATTTCTTTTATGCAACAAGTTAGTAAAAGTAAAATCACTATAAATTTTTCTTTTAAAAAAAATGTTCAGATGTATGTGATACAAAAGAACAGGTGAATATGATCCTGAAAGTCGCAACTTTAGTGCACCAATGTACTAGTTAGAAAGAGTGATATAATATGATAGTTGCCAGGACAAGACCTCTGGCTTCAAGTCCAGTCTAATGTTGCTTCTACTGCCTGCATGGTCATGCATAACAATTAGGGGCAAATTATATCGGGATCAGGTGGACCTGGTCCAAAACAATGTTGTTTTGTTATAAGTGTGAGTTAAGACATCATATTTAATAACGTCATTTGTACTATGTTCATAACTTGTTTTATATGTCATCATTATGTACTATGTTCATAATGTGTTTTATATGTCGATTAACTTAAACTTTAATGCTCAAAAACACCCAACTAAATGCACATCACTATAATTTTCATTCACTCTATAATAGGTTAATAATGTCCCTTCTATATGTTCATAAAAACAAAGTTTAATGTACATAAATATTATATTACAAGCACATCATGTTTAATAAATTTCACTAAATACTATGTTCATAATATTTATTTTATATATCACTGAAGTAATAAGGGCCAAATAAGTAATTCAACTTTTATCAATAATGCAAAGGTTAACATGTTATAGCTAATTTGAATGTTCGCCCAGGCAGATGTGTCCTCGACCTGACGGCTTCGGGATTTTGCAATTCACACCAAGTATTGCATTTCGCTACGTTCTTCATCGATGCGAGAGTCGAGATATCCGTCGCTACGTTCTTCATCGATGCGAGAGTCGAGATATCCGCTGACGAGAATCGTATTTTATTAAGTAATAAAGAAAATAGAAGATGAAAACAAAAAGTCAACCCCAAGTCGATTAACCGAATGTGTATTTGGTAGAGACCAACGGAACTATGCAAGAGATAAATGTTGATGCCCAGGATCGAACTGGGGACCTTCAGTGTGTAAGACTGACATGATAACCACTACACCACACCAACTCGTTGGGAAGGATGATCTCTGAAACCTAGATAAATGTTCTTGAACCATAAACCGAGATTCACAATACATTGTGGATCCTGGTAGATTGTATATGTCTTATGTTTGTGATCAAAAGTGAAATAAATTCTAAATCGTATTCCCATATGTTTCAGTTTTGTAATCGAATTAGGCGCACGGAGACAAACACGATGGGCTTTGTAAAAGTTGTCCAAAATCTTTTATGAAACTGGGCACAACCACGATGGGCTCTAAAAATCCACAAAAATTTTATATGAAATTGGGTAAGGGCCGCGCGAACGCAGGCCCCTCTACCACAAATTATGACATAGGCTCCACCATTAAGGTAGACCTTAGGTTACCACCCTTCCAAAGTGCAATGGAAGTCATCAACCTAGGCCATGGGCCTTGCTGATCGCCCATTGACCCCGTCCAGGTAAGTATGTAATCCAATAGTACTCGGCCCACTTTTATATCTCATTTCCATGCTCCACCTTTTGTCTTCCGCCGATGTGGGAACCTCTTAAGTATGCAAGTGAACAGCTTCTTCTTCTTCTTCTTCTGCTGCTCTTTTCTTTTGCTGTTTTTTCTTACTGACATTTACAAACTCTAAATTCCTTAGCATATTTATTGCATCTACAAAAGCTAAAATGGTATCAAAATTGATGTATCTAAGAGATGTATGGTAATAGAATGCAACTCTTAAACCAACTTCAATTCTCTTCACACATAATTGGTAGTCTGTTGCTTGGAGTTGTGACAATGGAAAGGTTGATTCAAAGCTTCAGATGAATAATCTCTAAATATTCAGAGGATTAAGTAGCTGCAGTGTTAAAATCAGGTTCTGATTTGGCATGTTAAGGCTCAAGATAGCAACAGCATATTACATATATCAAATTTCAACCCTGACTCAACTGGTAAAAATCAAATTTTTCAAAGGGGGATTCATAGGACAAGCTTTCTAGTGGCATTCTCATAGTATAGTAATTAGTACCATAAGACCACAGTCATAAACAGTTTCCTCCAATACATAATTGTCCATATGAACATTTTCTATTCTTTTTTGTTAATCTTTTGAAAAGTTCATATTGATCTCAAGTCTAAACAGCCCTGTAATTTTACTAACTTGTTCCATAAATGAAATTGAAATGACTGGTGGGCTAAGCATTTTAGAGAGGATGATAAAATAATAGTACACCCCTACTTGGCTACTTGTATGCTAATCCACACACTATTTAATCCATTATCTGAGTATCACTTAGATCCAAATATTACAGTATGCTCTAATAGCTGAACAAAATTATTGGAGGAGTCAAACAGGGTTAACTAAACACTATCATGCACTTGAGATTAAACCCTACTTGCTCCTTACAGTTGTGATTATTGAAATTTACAGCCCAATTGATTGGACCTTGAATAACTAGGCCGACTGACTTATAAAATAAACAAATTATACCATAGACCAGGGTCCACTTTGCATTGTGGACCCTGGTCCAAAATGATTATGTACCTACAATTAATATATAATGTATTTTCAGTTAACATATTATGTACCTGTAAATAAGTTGAAGGTACATAACACACCAATTATAATAGGTACATAATTTATAAACTGAAAATATATAATATGTTAACTGCAGCTAAATAATTTGAATGTCGTTTTGGATCATGATCCACAATATAAGGTGAATTTGGCCCATGGTATAACAAGATAAAAAAGGACTCAACCTTTAAACTGCCCTGAATGAAGCCATGAAGGCTGATATGCAAAAATTTGCACAGCTTCAAATGAAAAATAGAATGTATACAAGGTTTTTTATACATAGGTAGTTGAAACTGCCATTGAGGGGGAATGGAAGGATAAACAGTTGTATTATGGTGTACCGTCGTAACAGAAAGTTGGACACAACACACAAGTCAGCAAGTTAGTGAGTTACCGTGGTTTTATAGAACCAAAAAGTTCCTTGAACGAACGCTTAGGGGCTTCGGTTCTAGCAACTATCTCCACCACTTTGTAGTGAGATTCTGGATGGAGCAACGCCTCGACTGCAACTTCAGCAACCTGATCTCTAGATATAGCACCTCCAGAAAGTGTATCCTAAATTGTTTTGAGGCGAATGAGGAAAGATGCAATTTAGAAATGAAGTTCAAATGTTTAAGCTATAAAGAATTACCTCTGGCTCCATGACTATGTTTCCATTTGGAGGATCATTTTTCAGTCCACCAGGCCTTATGATTGTGTAATTGATCCCCGACCTCCTTATGTACTGCTCTGCTTGAAGCTTCGCGATCAACGTCAGTCCAAACACATTAAGAAATATGTAGGCTGGATTAAACAACTGTCCCATTGCAGCTCCATTGACTAGGATAGAGCTTATAAGGATAAACCTATTAACGCCTTGTTTTCTGCATGCATCAACGAGGTTTACGGTGCCAAAGTTATCCACCTGCACCAGAAACTTCATACATTAGAAACAAGAAATACTACCAAAGGAACTACCAAAATCTGACTGTATCTTCTATGGGGAAAAAAGGGAAACTCCAACCAAATTAGTCAGACTGTTGACTTGGTAATCATAAAATTACAAGCTCAACTCCTAGTGGAAGTGGCCTATTAGCCTTCTTGGTTTGAACTGGTCAGCTATGGGCAACCTAGGCCAGTTTACCTCCTTTTTGGTCAAGCACCTGACTTGGTAACCACAAGATTATAAGTTCAACTCCCAATGGGAGTGACCTATTAGTCTTCTTAGTTTGAGCCGGTCAGTTATGGGCATCCTAGGCTGATTTATACAATTGTAGTCCTTTACCGACTAGAGTTATAAGGCGACCCTCTAATAGTGGTCACGGGTTTCCCTCGTCATTCACGTAAACTGGCTCTGCCTACTGAATCAGCAAAGCAACAATGGCTCACCTTCCATGGAGCCAATAAATCCCATGAAGGCCGAAATCCAGCTGCACATATCACTGCATCTGAATCTTCACCTATGGCATCAGCTAATTTAGTAGCTCCCTCTGTTACATCAGCTTTTACCTGAAATCAGATCATTCAACAATAAAATTTCTTCTTATCCATCCATGATCCATCCCTCTTTTAGAATAGAATTATTCTTTCTTTTTCTTTGTCAGTTCCGTGGATCTTTGAGCATCCATCCCAAATTAAAACCACAAATGCAATGCATAACCAGAGAAAATTCCATTAAATCCTTCAGATTGCAAGTTGAGTTTTATCATTATATTAGCGCAATTTTTGGATTTAGGCGCTGAATCGATGAATTGAAGAAACAAATCCCAGCAAGCTAAGCAATTGGTACTCACAATTTGAAGATGAGAGTTTCCGCCGGGTAAGCTTGTTTTGGCCTTATCTACATCGCGAACGCCTGCCTTAACAGCAAACCCCTTTGTGAGAAGCTGTTCAACTATCCTCTTGCCGGTGTTCCCAGTGGCACCTGCTACAAATATCTTCTTCTTCTTTTGGCTACTACTCGCTTCTTCTTCCACCTTAATTTCACTTCCTTCCATCTGTACTCCACCAAAAACAAAATCGCATTAGACTGTGAAATGAGGTTTCCTGATTGTTCTATGCTGAGAGAGAGAAAGAGAGAGAGAAGTACATTTGAAGCTTTGAGAAGAAAGGGGCGGGATTTAGAAGGAAAGAGAGAGTGAGAAACTGAATTAACAGTGAAGGAGTGAAAGGGAGAGGGTCTGAGGAAGAAGAGACCAGAAGCTGCCATTCGCGGCCTACCAGACAACCACACTTAATTTCTTTATTTATTTTTATTTTATTTATTATTTTGGGAATAACTAAGAAGTACCCGCCAAATCGCCATTCTACACCCTACAGGTACATTCAACACTTGATAATCCAATCAAGTTGGTTAAATACTCCAATAGATTTATTCATGAATAAATTAATACAGTAATTGAATATATTAAGGTAGAAGCTTAAGTATAATCAAAATGTAGTTACACTTGGAATAGACACTCCTCTTTTTTTTTGACAAACACAATTCTTACTTACAATACAAAAATACGAAAAACACAAACGCGGCTTACATTCCTAGTATTTCACACGAAAAAATGATTTGTAAAATTTAAAAAAAAAAAATTATTTGAGACTTGCGTTTTTTTTTTCACAACCACGAGTCTCAAAAGAGTTTTTCGTAAAAGTGTCCATTTATGTCTATTCCCCTCGATTTTTTCCATTATAGTCACATATATATAAAATAGACTAATAATTTTATATTCTACAATATCAAATACCACAAGAGTCAAAGAGACAAAAACAATTCAAAATAAAACTCCAAAATATAGATAAACAACGAGACATTATGTGCGTGTTTGGTAAGTAGCTGATTAGTCAAAATTTTGGCTAATAAGGTATTTTAGCGTTTTGACTAGTCTAATCAGTCAAAAAAATATTTAGTTAATCAGCGTTTTTAATTAACTTATTTTTTTAAAACACTAAAATCCAAAACGTTGCTTTAAAAACAATAGGATTATGCAGACAGGTTTAACATATTGTTTGCCAATCTCGTGGCTCTCATTGTCTTTTCATGGTATTAGGCAATATGATGCTCGAACCCTTAGATAGAGCTCATAAGCTTGTGAAGATATTAGCAACCAGCATCCTAAGCTTATGAAAAAAACATCATTAACAACAATGGGCTTAGGAAGCCTGTACGGGTAAAAATATTAGTAACAAAATATTATTATTATTATTATTATTTACTGAAAAAATTTAAGTCCTACCACCAGAATTCAAACATATAACCATTTCTTTATAATGGTAACCAGGATTTTATCACATTACAATATTACATGATAGTTGGAGATAGTTTAAAATTGGAAACCAGTAATTCAGTAAAATGACCCGACCCGGTGGAAGCAGTATGTATTATCCCCGAATTGAACATAAACGGAGTGAAGTTCAATCCACCATAGCAATTCCTCCAATTTCTTAAAAAAAGAAAACAAAATAAATCAAGGAAAATGCTGGGCGGCTTGTTCGGCGATCTCCCGCCGCCGTCTTCCTCTACCGACCAAGATGAAAAATCCGGCGGCGGCGGCGGCAATGTTTGGTCAAGCAGCACCGCCAAGATGGCCCCATCCGCCCTCCGCAAACCCTTCGCCCCTCCCCAGACTGTTCTCCGTCCTCAAACCCTACTCAAGCCCAAGCCTCCTAAACCTAGCCCTAATCCGACCAACGAGAATGCCAATCCAAATCCTACTGCGCACCAGGCGGCGTCGTTCCAGCCAGCGTTGGTCGCCATTACCAGCACCGTCGTAGATGAGTACGATCCAGCCCGGCCGAACGACTACGAGGAGTACCGGAGGGAGAAGAAGAGGAAGCAGGTGGAGGCGGATTTGAGGGAAAGGGAGAAGAGGGAGAGGGAGAAGGAGAAGGAGAAGGAGAGGGAGCGGGAGCGGGAGAGGGAGAGGGAGTTGAACCTCTCCGGCGAGGAGGCGTGGCGGAGAAGAGCTGCTATGAGCGGCGGCGGAGGTGGCGCTGCTGCTCCGAGATCACCGTCGCCTCCCCCTGGTAACGGAGAGTTTAATATCGGAGGGAGATCGGAGACTGCCGGCTTGGGAATGGGAATGGGGGCGGAGGGAAAGATGACCATGACTGCTGCACAGAGAATGATGGCTAAGATGGGGTGGAAGGAAGGACAGGGATTAGGGAAGCAAGAGCAGGGGATTACTACTCCTTTAATGGCCAAGAAGACCGATAAGAGAGGTGGAGTTATTGTAGCTGGTGATGAGGTTAAACAACAGCCGGAGAAGAAGGTTAAGAGCGTTAATTTCAATATGGCTCCAACAAGGGTTGTACTGCTCAGGAACATGGTACATTCCAATTACATTCTTTTAGAATTCAGTTTTTTTTTTTTTTTAATTAAAATTATGGGTTGAATGTTCAATTTCCATTATTGGCTTATTGCTAGTATGATTGTTGTTCTAGTAGTGTCTGCTTTATTCTTTATGTTCTTCTGCTGTCATATATTTTTGATGGCTTGTTTGAAGTTCTTCCCTTTTTAATGGTCTTATAGGTATAGTGTGGAAATGTGGAATTATTAATGAGAAGAAAAAGGGTAGTAGAACTTAAGCAAATGCTTGGAGGAAAAAATAAATAAATTCAGTGAGGCAAATAACTGGTGTATATAGCTTTAGAAAATAATAATTCTATTTGGACTTCAGAACTTCAATTGATGTGGAATGAAATTGAATGTCCATATGGTTTATAGTTCTGAATTGCATTTAGCTACATCCTGTGCCCAATCATCAACATAAGACATTAGTTTTATAGAATACAATAGCAAACCTCTGAGGATATAAACGTAATTATAGTAGGGAGGGAATTGAACAACTTAGGCTTTAACTTAATATAATAACCATTGGTATAGTTTGAATGCTAACATGATATTATACATGGGAATTATTTGTGCACTTAGAAGTTTGCCTTATGAAATAGCCAAAGTTAGCTTCTGTAAGACTTTGCTAGTTTTATGCCTTCAGATTCTTTGGGTTCCTCTCTTCATAAGAATGTTCTTCGCAGGTGAAATTTCTTGTTATATCGCTTTCTTTTTGGGGTGCTTGAAAAGAAGTTTAGAAATCTTTCAATATAGACAAGCTATGTCGTACATACGGTACATTTATCTTGGTTTTAAATTATGCTTCTTAAACATTACCTAGTCCTTCTGGGCTTCTAGCACTTCCCGATGGTCAACTTAACCTAATGTTGATTAAGCTTGTAAAGCATATCTTATAAAATTGAGAGAGGTAGTGTTGTCTTTTTCTTTTATACTTCCAATTTTTTCTACATCTGAGAGAAATGAAATAAGAAGTAAGACCTTTTACAGAAAGTTAAATGCCCATGCCACAAGGCCCCCTTGGAAAGTGCAATTTTCATCTATTTTTGTAATATCTAATTTGTGTTGGATTTATGGGTATCCAAGCTTTGTTCAGAGTTTACTCAAATTGATCCTAATAAATAGTGCTTAAGAATTTTAGCTCAAAGACAACCTGACCACTTGACTAACTCAAAATTTACTCCTATAGGTGTTGTATATGACTATATGAGTGTAAAATTTATTGAAGAATTAACTTAGGAACTGCAAAATGTCAGAAGTGCAGAGCAGTTGAATATTTTTTCCTATTGCCAATCACCAGAATGAAAATTGTCACAGCAGGCTTGCTATATATTTTATGTTACCCACAGATACAAATTTTGAATTTTATATCAAAATTTTTGTTTATGCAAGCAATCAAACATAATGAATTGGTAGCCTCTAAACAAAAACATGAGTGAGGGTGTACATAAATACCTGATATTTAAGGGTGATAATTAGATAAAAATAGGTATCGGTAAGTTCATAGCTCTATCTCGAGATACTTCTATGATTGGCAATATATTGGCACAATGGCACTAGTGCGCTACCATCTTCAAGCCTGCCCCTTTACCTAAGCTCATTTGTTGGTCTAATAGCATCGAGTTCCAAGTTCATTATATGGGCCTGATACCATTTCTTGTTGTCTCCAAGTTCATTAAAACTGATCCTGTTAATTCTAGTGCTGCTGCAGACCTCTTTTGCATTTCTGTTCTTCTGGCAAAACGTGAGTGTGACAAACAAAAAGATAAGTAAAAATAATGTTTGCAGGGATTTGCCATTTGTTGCAATGTAGCCACTTAAAAATTTAAAATTGCTTCTCACTATGTGTGGTCCTCATTATTCTGGGTATGCATGTATTTTGTCTGTAATGTTTGTATTGTTTGAGAAGTTAAGCATTGATCTTTAATGTGTCTTCCAATGTGGATGACTTGGTTCCTTAGACAGAAGTCAATCCCTGTTCAATGACTGATCTGCTAGCCGTTTATGGTGGCATGGCTCATAACATGGATTGACTTCTGTCTAAGGGAAGCTTGTATAAACACTCCATCCTGAGTTATTATGTTCCTTAGTTATCAAAATATCGAGAGACTTTAGAGAATAATCTTAGTCACAATAGAAAAATAGTTCTTTGTAAGTACTTGAAAAGTGCTAGTATTTTTTTTTCCCTTTTGGTGATGTTGTTTTGTTTTGCTTCTTGAATTAAAGGGTTTGCATTTTTTTCCTGTGTAATATTTCTTTATCCACATTCCACGTACACACAGACATAATGTGAATCATGAAGTCATGGTTTGTATGAATATTGAAATGAGGCTATTAAGTTTGTAATCATCCTCCTAAGCTTATTATATGTTTTTGAACCTGCTTGCAGGTTGGCCCTGGCGAAGTGGATGATGATCTAGAAGGTGAGGTAGCGGAAGAGTGTTCAAAATTTGGCACGGTGACACGCGTGCTTATATTTGAGATAACAGAACCCAATTTCCCTCACGATGAAGCGGTCAGAATATTCATTCAATTTGAGAGGTCAGAGCAAGCAACCAAAGCCCTGATTGAACTCGAAGGGCGGTTCTTCGGAGGAAGGGTTGTTCGTGCAGGCTTCTATGATGAGGAAAGGTTTAGCAATAATGAGTTGGCTCCTTTGCCTGGTGAAATTCCTGGCTTTTGACAATCTATTCTATTCAAACTTTGTGTTACTGTAGCTAAGCTAAACCATGCATTAAAGTTACTAAGAATTTCTTTCTTTAACATTATGCATATCATATCATGTGTTTTTTTTTAAAAAAATTTTCTGATAAACAATCATATGATGAGTAGGAAGAAGGTGCCATTTTACAAAACAATCATATATGAATGTGGAGAATTGGAATTAGTGGTGAGAGAAGTATTGCATGATTGAGGATCTCCATGTCCTACGTTTGCCTTAGTCATCAAAAATAAAATTGTATTAACTTCATAACTACTTTAAACATCTCACAACCTCAAAGAAGCAGAGTTAAACATCTTACAACCTCAGAGAAGCAGAGTTCTGTTCTAATTGAAAACGAACCACAACCTAAACCTAGACCAATAAATGGACATCTTCAATCACATAAAGTAAACCACATCAGTGCCCGTGCTAGCGTCCTTATGTATCATCAACAGGTCTTTTTCCTGCATTATCTGCACATTATACAATTTTTAACGCCATTACTTAGCCAGCCTTGCATTCTTGTTTGAACAAACGATATCTGGTGTGTTTGTGTGTGCACATGCATCAGTAATCAGTAATTAATATATGTACCTTTAAAATAGACATAATTTCTGTGCTTGAATAGGGTAAGGCTGCCCCATTGTTCACAACACCCCCGATGTCAGCGACTGGCATTTGCTCCAAGTGGTGTGCATGCCTGTGCCTACCCAGCACCGAGCTAAATGCCTCCACTCTATAATAATATAAGCAAGGAAAACATTTATACTCCGTAGTTTCCATAGATGACTAAAAACCTAAATAGTAGCTCTAAGGATCCAGTGATCTTAAAGAATAGAATGCAAACCTCTCTGGGGATATGCTGATCTCAGCTGTAGGGGGGTCATCTACTTCCATGGTTTCATGTTCACTGAGAAAGGAAAAAAAAAAATCAAATGTTAGGAGGATATATAACACCATCCAACATCTTGTCTGGATTCTTAGATGAACACATTCAGGGTTTTAAGTGGTACTTCAAAGGTTGCTATACAATATGAACATTTTATATGAAGCATGCATTCAGAAATGTAATACTCACTGTGTTCTCGTAGTAGTGCCACCATCATTAGTCTTGCTCCTTTTACTGCCATTATTGCGAATTCCATCAGTGTCAGCATCATCATTTCTATCATTATCACCAGCATCATCCTCAGCTCTGCGTTTCCTCTCCAGCTCCCTTTCTCTTTCACGTTCACGCTCCTCCATTTCTGTCAGCTCTTGATGATATATTGCAAAGTTTAGAACTTGAAGAGCAGCTTCTACATCAGACTTCAGAACCTGAAAAGGGCAGATGGAAGCATTCCATACATCACAAAATCCATAACAAGAATAAGCAAGAAGCAGTACAATGTCTAGTGTCCTTAATTTCTTCTTTTCACCCTAGAACAGCTACACGCATTATCAACCCAGTAATCATAGTTTTGTAAACAAAGCTGATTTCTGATTTTGTACCTTAATGTTAAATCATGAATTTGGCATAAGATAAATACCTGTCTTCTCAACTTCAGCTTGGCATGGGCTGTTGATAGCCGAATTATTGTTTCTAAGGTTCTGGCAGTAATTGGAAGTGTTCCTCCCCCAGTCTACCAAAGAATACCATCCCATCATTTCTCATTGCATAAAACCATTGTATTTAAGTTTATCAGCTATTAATTAAAAGCAATATGTACCAACCTTTGCATTTGCACTGGCATTTCTGAGTTCTGCATATGCAGTTGCAATTTGATCAGATGCCTGCAGAAGTTTATTTGTCAGCAATGAATCAACATCATTCACAAAGGATCATGTAAAAGGAATGCCAAGATGATGCAACACAAAAGGAGTGTGATAAATAGTCAAATCCCAGGGTCAGAGTTCCTGTCAATAATTCACAGAGAAATACCAAATGAAAGGAACTGTGGGGCCTCTACTGAAATTCATTTTGAAAGCAGAATACCTCATCAGTCAGCTCAGGCTGAATCCTGTTCTTTGCATAATGAATATATGTCTTAAGAAACTTGATAGTGAGAGCGTCTTTCTTGCGACCTCTACTTGTATTCCTTCCATGTAGCATGCGGTTATATTTGACAAAGACAGGCAAATTATTCTCATCTTCATTTTCCTCTTCATATCTTGAACCATCATCTAATGCTGCACCACCTAACAGTTTAAGTTGTTTCAGATCAAGAAGTTGAAGCAAAATGGTAAAAGCATCTATATATTCCATTCAAAGAAGTTTGCTACCTCCATCTGTTGCTGAACGATACCGATGCATGCGTAAAACATGCTCAGAGATTTGACGGTCAATTCCTGGATCCATTTGATCCAGAACAATAAATAGCAAATCAAAACGTGAAAGTAAAGAGTCTGGAAGTCCGATGTTCTTTGTTGGAGTGATTGAGCGATCATACTGTTATCAGCCAGAATGCAAGAGATTAGCAAGTATAAGACATGTTTTTAAGCATTTCAAAAATTTGACATGCATATCTTAATAAACATACGGATCCATATATGGGATTTGCAGCTGCCACTACACTGCACCGAGCGTTCAAGGATGCATGGATTCCTGCTTTGGCAATTGTTACAGTCTGCTGTTCCATAACTTCATGTATAGCCACGCGATCTTGATCATTCATCTTATCAAACTCATCAATACAAACAACACCTCTATCAGCAAGAACCATGGCACCAGCTTCTAGTCTTCTTTCTCCTGTTTCAGTAACACTAAATTTTTATAATTTGTAATTTTACACATTAGAAATTAGAAATAGTTTTTATTCTAAGTAAGACATAAATGGAACTTAACATAGTAGAAAAAGAAGATGAGGAAAAGACATAAGGAACTTGCATTACTAAGAGGTTATAGTGTGAAATGGGGAAACAGAATCCATTTAGCTAACCGTAACTAGATTCAGATTAAGGGAGCTGAGTTCAGCATACACCTTGGTTGTGCAATAAAAGATGGATTACCTGTTTCTTGATCAGATGTAACAGCAGCTGTCAAACCAACTCCAGAGGAACCCCGACCAGTAGTTGATATTGCCAGAGGGGCAATATTCATAATTGCTCTTAGCAGCTGAGACTTGGCAACAGAAGGATCACCAACCATCATCATATTTATGTCACTGCAAACATCATAATAGTGTAGATCAGGAAAACAATCAATGCCAAGTGCTGTCTTATACATTTATTAATACTTTTGGTGGGAGCAATACAGAACAAAAGATTGGGATAATGCAAACACTGTAAAGCAGCAGCTTTAATCTCACCCTCGTAAATGGGTTCCATTTTTCAAGTTTTTTTCAACTCCACCAAGCATTAATAGAATCACTGCTTTCTTTATCCACAAATGCCCGTAAATAGATGGAGCAAGTGAATTTGCAAGGAGGTCAAATGTATCATCTCTTGCAGAAATCACATTTATGTTCTTTATGATTTGAGCCGAGTAGTTTGGCACATTGGCTGATTTGTTGAGAAGAGAGACATTGTTAGCTATGAGGACAGTCCTACAGAAAGAGAAAGAGTAAGTTTCAGAGACACAATCAGCAATGACAATATAAGGCAAAAGGATACATATGCAAAATAAAGACTATTTTTCACATATAACCTGAATACTCCATTCATGCTTCCTTTACTTTTTCCAGGAAGTGCCTTGTATATCCCAACAACTGCAACACGATCTCCAGGCTTGCATGAATCCACAAGGTCATCCTCAACTATGACATCCACAGTTCGAGGAAGTTGACCAGGAGCTGAATTTTCAGGCACCTCTTGAATTGACACTGTCTGGTGATCTTTGTACGTACATAGCCCATACTCCGTAACTAGCAAATTGCCACTATCATCCTGAAATATATCCATTTCAAAATACTCTTTCTCTTAAAAATTACACAATGAAATTTTGAGCAGATTCTTGGAGGGTTACCCGTGTTGGATAGACAGAGCCTGTCGGCAATCCTACATTGGATGTAATATCTCTGTAATCCCGGGTTGTGAATTTGCTAGTCTCAGGACAGAAGTGGACACTCTTTACAACCTTTGGCCTCACCAGAGAACCTAAGATAGAATAAAAACAGCAGATTATACCAATAAATATAAGCAGATTATTAAATTGATACCTAATTGATTAGCTGCAATGACATGTACAGAATATTTCTTTTTACTTGTGATGCCACAACTAGAACTGTGGAAACACGAAAAGGAATGTACTAGGGGTGTAAATGAGCCGAGCGGCTCGCGAGCTGCTCACGAGCCGCTCGGTCAAAGCTCGGCTCGAGCTCGGTCAAATTCGAGTTCGAGCCGAGCTCGAGCGACTCGTTTAATAATCGAGCCGAGCTCAAGCTCTAATGCCTTAGGCTCGTGGCTCAACGAGCCGCTCGCGAGCAATATATATATATATATATATATATATATATAATATTATAGTTTATTTTTAATTAAAACATGAATTTAAAATCAAACAAGTTAAATTTGAGTTCAAAATCGGACTCGAACTTGAGTTCGAGCTCAAATTCAAGCTCGAACTCGAGCTCAAGCTCGAACAATCGAGCTGCTCGAGCCGAACTCGAGCTGCTCGGAAATTGCCGAGCTCGAGCTCGAGCATCAATTTTCAAGCTCGATCGAGCTCGAGCTCGAACTCGAGCCGAGCCTTCCTTAACGAGCTCGAGCTCAAGCCACCCTAGGTTCGAGCTCGGCTCGGCTCGTTTACACCCCTAGAATGTACTCTCCATTCTAATTTTTGTATGTATACCCATATACATACACATATATCTATGTACATGTATAATATCTTTTGAGTAAGAAGCACTGTGATTGAGAAGTTGACCAATAAATTTAGCAGAGGTATGAAGATGCTGGTACTAAATCATCCTTTTCAGAACTGTTCCCTCCCTCATACACTTCTCATTACAAACTCATCCAATTTGAAATGATTGAATGTTCCATAAATACAATTCAAATTATTTCTCATCAAAGTAGAAATTTGGATGTTAGACCTAAAAAATTACAGTCAGTTTGAGCTCATATTGTATACAGTTTCAATGCTGTGTGCTTATGAATACAATGTCTCTAGCTATCTATCATAGTGTATAAGTATGAGCCATTCAAAATTAGATTCATTTTCTTAGTGCCTAAGAATTATTGATCAACAAAGTTAAATTCTTTAGTAGAACAAGTATAGTTAAAAAGGTGCATACATTTGGTAACAATGCCCTCAATGCAGACCATAGAACCAATGAAACCAGACAAAAGCTCCCTTGGGGTCACTCTCCTTGAAACAAAAGGACCTGTCAATCCAACAAGCACTTGTTCTCCTTCCTTCAAGTACTTGGGACTGTGCACTCGGAACAAATCCGTTAATGCATCACATAATGGTTGCATATACTCACTGGGATTCTGAAGAAGCCTAGAGATTTCAGCAAACATAAAAATTCATTTCAGAAGTAAATCAAGAAATCAAAAGCAAAATAGATAGAACATTAATGTAAGAAATCACCCCCCCCCCCCCCAAAAAAAAAAAAAGCAACCTGCGAGCCAAGTCAGAGCCTTCTCTGTCATTGTAGAAATCGTTTAGGTTTATAATGAAGCGATGTCGTTTATTGTTGACCATGGAGTCGAATTGAGATTTGAATTGGGTGTCCAGCTCCTGTAATTCACGAATCAGCGAACAATATGCATCACGAAAAATCAAATAAACAACACAACACGCACACAAAAAATCAAAAACAAAAACAAAATTTTCCTCTGCTAGTGTAAGGAATGAAGAAATGTGAGTTACAGTTTGTTCAAAGAACTTGAGAAATGTTCGTTTGTGCGCCGCCCTGACTTCATCGCTTAGATCCATCTGTTCCGCTTCGCCTTTGCTCTTTCTGCGCTAGGTGAGCAATATCTACAGGGAAGAAAAGCCCTTTTAAAAAAACACAGTAACTGTAAATTAAATTGGTTTGCTATAGACCTAGCAAAACATCAAATATCCATTAGAGATAATATGAAAAATTGGGAAAAATGACACATTTGGGATCAACTGACCTGAAGAGTGCCAGAAAAAAAAAAAACAACAACTAGGGTTAGCCAACGTCGCCTGACGCTTGGCAAAGATCTAAAGTCCACGAAGTGCAATGGGCGACCGGCGACGAGTGTGTGTCGTCTGAGAGGCTGCAACTCTGAAATCCGAATGTGCGAGCTTTAGCCCTTCTCCCGATTTTTCAACGCAGGGATGTGAAATTTGGCGGGAAATCAAGGAGTGCAAGCCCGTTTATGGCGGGAAATGGGGATAAAAGCTTTTCCTATACTGTGTTAGGATAGTCAATAGTGTAATCGGATTTTATTTTTTTATTTTTTTTTTTTTTGTGTGTACCTAGATTTTCACAGTTGAATATAGCGATTAATCCTCTCATTGAATTGTAGGCACGTCTTTGAGTAGGACGGAAATTTAAGATTGCTCCATATCCAATCTTAAGTCCATGGTCACTTAACCACACTCCTCAAGTTATAATCGAAAAATATTAAAAGAGTACAAGTTCCTCATGAATTTTTTTTCTTAACTAGTAACTTACTTGTGTGATGCACGAGAACATTCTTTTTGAGAAAAAAAATTATAATATGGTAAATTAAGGGAGGTGATAGCAATATGCAATTGACATCGCCTTAATTATAATATGGTAAATAAGTGAGTTCTTTTCATGGTTAAATACTGGTCTTTTTAAAAATATGTCTACGTGAGAAAGTGATTATTGACATTGACTTTTGTTAATTGTCATTGCATAAGATAATTACGGAATTGTCTTCTTTGAAATTTAAAAGACCGTATGAAGCGTAACAAAGTTAATGACCTTATTGGAATCAAGATTTTATAACTTGCACTACTTATAGATAATACTGTTGCTTCTAAAGCATGATTTTCAAATTTAGTCAAAATGGTGCACCTTAAGTATTAAAATAAAGCACCATAAGTTTTGAAAATACGCACCTTAAACTTTCAACAATATGTAAAATTACCATAATGTCACTACGTTTTTTAAAAATTTATATTCATTATGAGCTGTTGATTTTGGCAAGATCAATAGCTATGATTAATCTGCATGTTTCACCTAGAGATCTTTCACACTTGATCCCTTGTGTGTGTGTGTGTATAATTCAGTTCCCGTGTTGTTGGGTGTGTCCAGTGCGGTTAAATCTGAGTCATTGATCTTATTTAAATCAACGTCCGGGATTAACAAAATTTTTATAAAAAAATGCGGTGGCAGTTTGATAATTTTTGCATATAGGTCAAATTTAAGGTGAATAATTTTCCTTCTTAAGATGCGTGACTTTTGTTCTTAAGGTGCGTGGGTTTTGTGCTTAAGGTACGTGGGTTGTTATATTCTTAATAATGTGAGTAGTTGTTGAAACTTAAGTCAATTTGAAGCATAAGGTGCGTGATTTGTATGTTTAAGATGCGTGAGTTGTTGAGACTTAAGTTCTTAAGGTGCGTGGTTTGTGTGTTTAAGGTGCGTGATTTGTGTACTTAAGGTGCGTGATTTGTGTACTTAAGGTGCGTGATTTGTGTAATTAAGATGCGCCATTTTAATACTTAAGGTGCATGGTTTGTATTCTTAAGGTGTTTTATTTGTGTGCTTAAGGTGCGTGATTTGTGTATTTACAGGGCGTTTGGTTGGTATGAGAGAATTAGGGGGGAAAGAATGGTAATTCGGTGGAATTGCAATTCAATGAATAAAGTATGAATTGGAATTACAGTGTTTGGTATGCAGAAATATGAGTACAGTGAATTGAAAGGTAAAAAGCGACAAAATGACTAAAATGCCATTATATAGTAGTAATAGTAGTAGTAGTAGTAATAATAATAATAATAATATAATTTTACACACAATAAGCAAAATACACATCTTTTAGTAAATTGTTTAATACTAATAAACATAATGGTGCTTAGTAAATTGTTTAATTCTATAAACATTTTACTGCTTAATACTAAACAACATATTACTGTAAACATTTTAGTAAATTGTTTAATAAACATACTAATAATTGTTTTTTTTTTTTTGAAACCAACATACTAATAATTGTTAAATATTTATTAAATATTGATACTGCTATATTGATTGTTATTTATTGATTGTTTACTACTTGAACTTGTAAATTTGTAATGTACTTAGTTATTTATTCTGATATGTTTTTCATTTTGTAGGTGAATTCTGAACAAGACAAGATTATGGTGAAGGCTTGAGTTTCATTTTTTAGTTTATTGATTGATTTTGGTTGTAATTTTATAACATGATGATAAATAAATTTGTGGTTTTATGTATATATTAGTATTTTTTATTAATTTTTTATAGGTATAAATGTAGGCCTCGTAGTCTCAAAGCCTATTTAATAGGCTAAAAAGCCTTTTCAGGACCTACTTTCCCTGAATACAATGTACATTATTTTTATATTGAATGTACATTATTTGATAGTATGGTCCACACAATAATGATTGGAAGTCTTTTTAAAAGTCTATATATTATATAGGCTTTTAAATAGGCTTTCGGCCCAGGTCAAATTTTCCGTAGGCTTAGGCTTGAGCCTAGTACAAAGCCTAGGCTTGAGCCTAGCAATCATTATTGCATGGACCATGGTCCACACAGCTGTGTGGACCAAAAATAAAAAGTACATTATTTTTGTACTGAAGGTACATTATATTTGTACTGTAGGTACATTATTTTAGGGTACATTATTTTTGTACTGAAGGTACATTATTTGATATATACTATCAAATAATGTATCTACAGTACAAAAATAATGTACTTTTTATTTTTGATTCACACAGCTGTGTGGACCATGGTCCATGCAATAATTTGCCTGAGCCTAGTACAAAGCCTACATACAGGCCCAGGCTCAGGCCCAGGCTTTAAATTTTCAAAGCAGGCCCAGGCCTAATTATCTAAAGCCTAGCTCGGGCTAACCTATTTCCACCCATATTCCCAATTAGCACATTCAAACTATAACGATTAAGGACATTGCCAATTCGGCAATTCGCAACCCTATAAAATATGTACCAGCACCCTAACGCAATTCGGCAGATAGTAAACCGAAACTCAACTGATTCTTCAATTATTCTTGATCACAAAAACTCTCAAGTTATTCAATTCTCTTAAAAGGTAATTAAAAATACATATTTTTCACAATTTTTGTTTATTGTTTTATTGACATGACTTAATAATTCTGAGTTCAGAATAATATATTTAAAAATTTGTTTCTTGATTAATTATTTATTCATAGAGTTTATAAATAAATTCTTTTTTTCCTTAGGATTTTATAATTACGTCTTCTAGAAAATTTTATATGTTTTTTATACAATATTTATATTTTGATATTGCATAGGGCCTCAATTTGTATTCGAACGATCCTGCTACCGCATCTAGTAGTTACGTGCACTGCACGTGCGTAAATGACCTACATAACTCCTCTTTAATTTATTTCGTATTTTTTTTAAAAGAACTTTCCTTTTTCCATACCCTTCTGAAAATGGTTGACATTGTAAAAAAACGAAGGAATTAATTATATACTTCTCGGGATAAAAAGCTCAATCGTTTGTTTTCATTAATCAAAATAAGGTCGTTTAGATGTATGAACCATAATCCATTGGGGGCCGCGGCCTATAGTAAAATTTGCTAACTAGCAGGGGTAAAATGAAATTAACCAAAAAAAAAAACTTATGAGTCGCACCCGGACACTTAAGAGAGAAAGGTAACTGAACTCCTGAGACTCTGAGAGTGACGACTAAACAATGGCGAAGAAGAAATCGGAGACTCGGGAACGGCCACCGGAATCTTCAGCTCTCACTGAGAAAAACTCTTCAAAATCAAACGAAGGGTATACGAAAGACTGCTCCTTTTTTGCTTTTAGTCTTTCTATCATCTCTCTTGCATATATATATATATATATATATATATATATATATTTTCTTCGAGTTCCGAAGTTAAGTATTTTCTTGAAGAATTTTCAGGAAAATGGTGCTGAGAGTGAGACCGCCGCGTCAATTGAAGGACACCGGGGAAGAACAGGGCAGAGCCGTATCAGGAAGGAAGCGCAAAACGACGTCGAAGAAAGTCTCCAAAGTAGACTCCAAGATGCCTAAGAAACCCCCTACTGCTTTCTTCTTCTTCCTGTGCGTATAAGCTATTTTGTTTCAATATTTCATAGTATTTTGTGATCCTTCAATCCTTTTTGCTTTTAGTATTTGCTCCAGGTCTATATGTGCTTCAAATCTCAGTAATTTATGCGTTAATTTTAGTATAATTAAAATTTCTCTGTACTAGTTTAAGCAAGGGTTTTCAATTTTTTGTTTTTTTTTTTGTTTTTGTTTTTTTTTTTTCTTTTGTTTTTGTTTTTTTTTTTGTTTTTTGTTTTTTGTTTTTTGTTTTTTTTTGTTTTTTTTTTGTTTTTGTTTTCCTTATTGTAATTGCAATTGTAATACCATGGACAAATGTTCATATTGGATTGTGAACCCGATATAAAAATTCTGTACCTACGGTTAACACTTTAATTTCTGTATATGTAAACATAATTGTTGATAGATAATATGATAGCTACAGGTACAGAAACTGGCAACGGTAGGTAATGTGTCAACTACATATATCAAATCTTATGGTTATTTTTGGACCCGGGTCTATAATGGGATGGTATAATTTGCCTTGTAAATTGTAATTGTAAGTGGGCAACAAAATACAGATTTGCTGTCACTAGGACTTTTTTTTTTTTGGCCATATAACATTAAACATAATAGTTATACATACTGCAAGATTTCATTTAGGGCCTCTATCTAAGCTGTAGCTTATTCATTTTCAATATATGTTATTTATGTATTTACTTTTAATATTGTGTTAAAGTTTATTGTATAAGATTTAGTTTTTCTGGGCCACCATAAGATAGTGTTTGTGTCTTGGATTTGAAGCACATAGGAAATTTAAAGTCTTTATGATGGCTGCTGACTGAAAGTAATATCCTTTTTCTCAAGGGAGGACTTCCGGAAGGAATTCCAGGAGAAGAATCCAGATGTCAAGTCTATGCGTGATGTATGTATTCAATAAGTTCCTTTAATATTTGATTCTATATCTTTGTCTATACTTGCTTGGCTTGAGAATAAGATTTCTTGTCTCGGATTTCTTGATGTTTCATGTTCTGCTCTTATGCTTCAGATTGGGAAGGCTTGCGGAGAGAAGTGGAAAATAATGACTTATGAGGTTGGATGATCCAAACTTGATAACGATATACTGTTTGTATATACTCTTTGTAGTTATTATTTATGCACATAAGTATATACCTGTACAGTCTCCCTCCCTCCAGTTGTGTGACTTCAAGGGAATGTTTTTCCCACTTTGACGCGTCATATTAGAAATTTCTCAACTATGCTATAATGGATCCTCAAATTATTATTTTTATTTTATTTATGTAAATTTGTTCCCATTTCTTAAAACAATTCTATCAACATATGTGGTCGGGGGAGAATTGGTTTTTATATGAGATTCTTCTAAAGATTGAAGTGATTAGTTCTCATTAGTTTAGAACCTTCTGGTTGATCATTAGGGGCATGAACTAACCGGCAACTATCACTTTATCATGCCCTATATATATTTAGGGGATGATTCAGGTGAGAGCATGCTCCCATGTAAAAACTGAGGACTGATCTAATCCATCTATCTGAATAGATTAGTGGTTGAAGGTTGCTGAGAACTAATGGGAAAAAGGTTGGGTTTTTTTATATATAAATATTGAAAACTTAAATGTTTGCAATAGTTATAAAATTGACCCAGTGTTTTTTTAATACTAAAACTCACAACTATTGATGAACCCGGGTAGATGGTTGAGATCAATGTTCACTTTTTATAGGAGGATCATGTTCTCATTTGATCCTGCCCATATGTGTGTGTGTATACCCGTGGAGCGAAGATCATTCGCTTGGCGAATAAAGTGGCTTCGGCCAAACACTTTTTCTCGCTGGTCGAGCATATATATTCGCATTAGCGCCTAGATGACAAAGTTTCACCTACCTTTGAGATATTCAACATTCTACATCTATTGTCTGTGAATCAGCGAAGGATCAACATGTCAGCACTGGTTTCAGATAGTATTCTCAAATTATATAAGTAGAGAAAGTTTTTTTAGGCCTTTCATTTGATGCTCTGTAAACAGCTTTGTTTTATCTTTGTAAGCTCTATGTGAGAATAACCCTTTCCTGGCTATGCTTTCTCTGGAAACAATTAAGTTGGCACTTGGCAGGTTAGGCAATGAATTGTAGGCTTTCTAAATTCTAACTTTCTGATATACTTCTAACAGGAAAAAGTTCAGTATTATGATATTGCTACAGAGAAACGAAGAGAATTTGATAGAGCTATGGCGGACTATAAAAAAAGAAAGGTAAGCTTGTTCCATGGACCGCTTTAAGTTTGATTTGTGACATTTGGGACATCTGAAACACTAACTATAGGCGTTGTTCTCGTTATACAATTTAAAACTATTGCAGGAAAACGGGGAGTTCAAAGAGTTCGAAGATGACTCTGATTTTGATGATTAGCAGAAAGTATTCGCTCCAGAATAGTATTATTTTTTGGTCCTTCATCCTCTACGAGTATATCCAATCCATGTATCTGAATGACTGACACCACCAAACCCCCCGCCCTCTTTCTCTTTGCAGTGAAATCAAGAACACCTTTAGAGAGGAGGGTCTCACTTTGGAGTTGTGTGTACAAATTTCTGTATATTAGTTATAAGAGATGATATTTATGTAATGACAACATTGCTAGTTTGGTGATAAATAGGATTGATTTGTAGTAGCTGTCCTTTTGGTTAACTATTGTTTTCAGTTGCAAAACATTCTTGCAAAGATCCAAAATTATGTGAACTAGCAAACACTATAAACTGCATCTGGTTTGCTCTTTCTATTCCTTTTTGACTACTTGCTGCATTTCATAAGTTGTTCTTAAGGCAGACTTTCAAGGCGAGGTGTCACCGACCACATAGTCGCCTAGGCGATGAGTGTGTGTGTGTGTGTGTGTGTATATATATATATATATATATATGCTGCAATAATTGGGGTTAGCATTAAGTTATGCAATAATTTAGCATTTTCAGCATGGGTCTTTAGATTTAGCCCTACTTTTAGAATCGCAACGGATCATAATTGGGGTTATTTTCATTCTCAACCATAACCAGTCATAATTCATAAATCAAAGTAAATAATTGGGGTTATTTTCATTCTCAACCATAACCAGTCATAATTCATAAATCAAAGTAAACAACCAAGGCGATGCCCGGGGGAGGGGTCAGCATCTCAGGCTTTCAGCTACATATTAGTAGGATTCTTTTTGTAAGGCGAGGTGAGCTCGTTAGGCAATTGGTCTCCATTGACCGGACGGGCATTGCCTAGGTGATGCCTTAACGACAATGATAATTTCACTACTATCCCCAGTAGCCTAAACATCATAATCATAATCTAAATCTGCTCTCTTCCAAAACATCCTGCTTCTTGGTGGACAGCCCAATTGAATCAGCTATGGTTTTTACTTCAGCAATCATCGCGATCGTATCATTGAGTTTGTTAATGGCTGAGCCGACGCCCTGGGTTTAGATGGAGTCACAAAGTTCATCAATCTTTGAACATCTCGTAAAGGAATACACATAGCACCATTAGTTGGGAACTTACCACGCCAGCAGCTCCGGCTGTGATTGCCATTGGTGCGGTGACTGCACTTAGTCCAGATGAACACATGACGGGAATCTTCACTGCCCGTGAAATTGAATATGCTGCTGCTAGCGTTGGGGTCGCCTATTTAAATAAAACAAGTTATTGATCTAAACAGCTGAATTCATTATGGATATCATTGTTAACCACAAGGCAGTGAAACATTGTCAAAAAACAGAATAAAGATAAAGAGAAGAACCTAAGCTATAAATGCAGGGTATAAGTAGTTAACTTGTTTTTCTAGTCTTTTTAGAACATTTTGCCTTGTTTGGCACATCCCCACATCTCAGATGGTTGTGACTATGTAAATATTTGGGAAGTTACACCGACATTGAGAACCCCCGAGGAGAAATCCATATACGTACTCTCCCAATTCCCAAATCGGAAGTGGACCCCACATATATTTGTACCACAAAATAGCCACTTAAAATGTCATTTTATGCTATTTTTTCCAACACTACCTAGGTTGGCGTGGATGTGCATACTAAATCGGTGAACACTGTACCTTTTCTATTAAGCCCAAGATGCCAGGTTTTGAAGGATTAGAGCATTTTCCTCCTTCTGTTTGGATGATATCAGCCCCTTCTTGTTCCAAAATCTCAGCTAGTTTAATCTGGTAGTCATAGAGCAAAGATTGCTTGTCAAGAGATTATAGGTTTAATTATGCAGTGTAATTATATAAAACATGCTTCCGTAAGACCTGATCGGGAAGGCTCAACGTGTGAGGCACAGTGACTGACAATGCGATGGATGGAAGAATTCTCTTAGTCTCCTTTGTCAGATTCAGAATCTGCATATCATTGTCAGAAAACATAAGAACCGAGCTGCAAAAAATCACCCGGAATACGTTGACACGTTTAAGAAAGACACAGGATTTCTTGTTCGCTCTAAATTTCTTAGGAGATAGCAATGACCACCTAGTACTCTCACTACCTGCTCCGGGGAGAATATCAGTCCCATCTCATAGAATGAGTCGTAGTTTCCAATCTCCACCTGAAAGACAAAAACTGGTCTAATTAGCAACAAAAGTTGTTAAATAAACAAAAAAAGTTTTGGTCATGATGATTGCATATAGAACCTCTTGGATATACTGAGAATTCTTTGGGAATGAAACATAAAAATAAATATTCAAGAATTGGTGTTCTAACCATCAAGGCTCCTGCTTCTACTGCAGCTGGGAATGCTGCCGGATCCACAGACGAGACACAAACCTGCAAAGCCCCGGTGGGTGGAGATTAGGTTCAGGAGTAAGTATTCATAGTATTCTGCACTCCAATCCTTATAAACTATGTGGAATTAAGATTCTCATCGCATTAACCAAGCCAATAAGAGAATAAGTTCTTAAAACATTATAGGCAATGAATGTTTTTTTTCCCCTTCTATATCATTTCAACATTAGCTCATTACTTGTGCTCATATCCAAAAGAATAACAAACAACTTATAGTTCTCACAAAGTAAAACGAAAACCACAAAGCTTCACAAATGACAAGAATTACGTTCGACGGTTAAGAATTTACCGGAAGAGAAGTCAGGGCAGTGGCAAGTTTCACCAGTTCTGGGTCACAAGCTATGTCCACATGAGTTGCTCCTCCCTGTACACATTAGGGCTGTAAACTCTTACTATGTTTTACTGTTGGGAATATGGTAAACAAAAATACTATCTCCAAAACCTCATCCTGACTAAATACAGTAATTAGGCCAATTCTTGAAAAGTATACAGTAAAACAAAGTTTACTTAGGCCATGTTGGTAACCTAGTTAGCTTATCATCCAATTTTGGCTTATTTGGCCACTATTAGTTGTTAATCAATATGAGTGTTTGATTAATTAGCTTTTTGTAACAACTTATGTCTCCAAAATGTTAAAATTCAAAAAGCTGCTCAAACATTATCATATTTTTGAAAAAGTCATTTTGCATGTAATCAGCTATCAGCTAACTTATCAAACACTTTTCTACAATAGCTAATGCTATCAACAATCGAACCCACTAACCAATCAGCTAACAACTATTTAACAAACATCCCTTAGTGTTTGTTAAGCCTTATCCAAATAAGGGTGCTAAATAGACCAATGAAGAAAAGAAGCATGAGAATATTATCAACCTTATCTGCAGCAGTAACAACAGCAGCAACATTTTCTTTGTTCAGATTTTGCAACCCTGAAATAATCTGAAACAAAAAAAATGTCACATAAATCCATTTCTATGATTCAGTAAGCCATAAAATAGTATTCAAAGTCCACCCCAGGAATAAAGCACTTAAAACAACTAACAAAGTTACACTTTCAGAATATACAGTAAACATAGAAGAAAGCTAATTTCATAAGCACAGTGAACTCTGTTTCTTGAAATTCTGTGGATTTTAACTGTCATAAAAGGAAATGTAAAGAAAAATAATCAAATAAATGAAAATGGGGAAAAGAAATGGTCAACCTTTAGGGCTCTTTTCTGATGAAACTCTTTCAAGACTGCTTCTTTGGTGGATGAGAGCAAAGCCCTTGGTGGGGTTGATGATTTTCTTCTCCTACCAAATGAAAGGTGCTTTGGGAGAGGAACAGAGTCTCCCTTTAGAAGTGGGTTTGTGTTTGGTTTCAAGATTACAGAGTGATTTTTTGAGGAAATTAAGGTGCAAAATGAAGAACTCATCCTCTGATTCCTCTCTCTGCAGCTTTGGATTATGAACCTGTTTTGAGTCTGTCGAGTTGGGAGGTAGGAAAAAGATAACTAGATAAGAAAGCCTGCAGCTTTGATTACCCTCACTCAAGATATTTTCTTATTGGCTCGCACGGCTTAACACACTGATTCAATATGCAGTATTTGGTAAGTCAGTTAACAAGTTATCTCACCAACATGATTTTAGAGAAGTTCTCCAAGGCATTTGGTAAGCCAGTTAGTCATCTTGAGTGAGTAGGTTGGTTGACTTTGACACTTACATTGAAATTGACTTAAAAATCTTACACCTTTTATGATTAATTTGAGCTGGGGTTCTTAAGTTTGTTTTTGTCCACAATCTCTTATTTAGGACTAAGAGCAACCTCAACAGTCCATAATTTTACTGGATTTTTACATTGACAATTAGAAAAGAGGAAAAAAGGAAAAAAAAATCAAACAACAAAAAGTAAAATAAAGATAAAAATAACAGGGCGTTTGGTTGGAAGGAGGGAATTAGGGGGAAAAGAAGAATAAAATAGGAATTGTAATTACAGTGTTTGATATGCAGGAATTAGAGTATAGAGAATTGAAAGGTAAAAAGCGACAGAATAACTAAAATGTCCTTAATGTAGTGTAGTAGTAGTAATAATAATAAGAAAATAATAATAATAATTCTTTAAAATAATAATAATAATAATAATAATATTATTATTATTATTAATATTATTTCAATAATAATAATAAAATTATTTAAAAAAAAAATCAAAGAATATAAGATGAGCGGCAAAATTGTCTTTATACTAACAAAATTGCCCCTACTCTCCATTGAATTGCAATTCATGGGATGCCTCATAAATTGCAATTCCTCATTTGGAGGGAATTGCAATTTCCTCCAACCAAACGGTGTAATTCTGCAATTCATTAAATTGCAATTCTTTTACACTTAAGTTCATCCCAACAAACACCCCCTAAGAGAATTTATACGTCTAATGCGCACTTGCAGGTTGCTGTTACCAGTTTATTTCAAGTAATGGGATCCACAAAGAATTTGTTTTTGCTATAAAACACATGCAAAAAACACCATCTCATTAGTTAAAAATCACACCCCAAATTTTTTGTTCAGACAAAATTTCTTCAAAAACCACTCTTAAAATTGTTCTAAGTGAACTACTTGTGCGGACTTCTTAAGTTATTAAGCTATTGCCAACCTTGGACGTATGCTATGTTTTGCAAATTTAACAAATTAAGCTAGTTGATTATGCTTAAAAGTGTTTACTAATAATTAGTTTTTTGATAAGTTGATAAATGTAAAAGACTAAAAATGATATCTTCATAAAATTTAAATAGTTTTAAATTTAAATAGGGTTTTTTACATATTAAAATTTAAAATTTTGAAATGAAACTATTAGCATAATTATAATATATAATTAATCACATAATGAAGTAGTAATATTGTTGCGAATCTCCTTCATCTCAATAGAGGTTTCACTTAAATTTTCGTTAAAGGAGATATTACTACTTGAGTCTTGAAGTTCATCGGGCGATATGTAATCTGGATGCTGCTCAAACACATTAAACATCATGCCCTCTTGCGATTTCTAGAGTTTTATTGAGTTTTGTAGTCTTTTTAATATGAATTTTTTTTTAAAAATTTATAAATGTTTGTCATCATACACACTTTTATAGGTCCGTACAAAATTTATGAAAGTCTAAAAGATTTATTAAAGTTTAGAATGATTATTTGAATGCCATTTAGATCTATTGCTTTAAAAATCTTTAAATCTATAAATGTCTTGATTGAATACACTTTAAAAATCATTTTTCAGAATACATGGGTTTATAAAATAATAGAATAGGCCCTCACAATTATCAAATTAAAAATCATTTGGTTCTCATGCATCCCAATTTGTGCTAGATAATTTGATTGAATTCTAACTTAAAATTTTGTCTTTATTTATATTAAATATGATAATATGATTGGATACTTTTTTATTTTTATTTTTTTTACGTAATCTTTTATCAACATAATACTATAAATTTTATAAAATAAAATAATCAAATTAAACTATAGCTAATTGTTTAATTAGATAGTTGTTTGTGCAAAGAACAACGAACTAATTAACATGTAACAAGAAACCCAATAATCAACCAACAATGGCCTAAAATAGGAAGCTTAGCATGCAGACTCAACATACATAAAGCTTCACTAACAAGTGACTTTACATGCTTCATAATCATATTTGATGATTTCCAAAGATAATGACATAGGAATCAATTAACAACCAATTTAAGCAAAAAAAAAAAATATTTTTAAATAAAAATTTTAAACCCAACAATGGCTTAAAATAGGGGTAGGCAAAACACTAAATTTAAAACAAATTCGCTTTAATATAAATATATAATACACAGAAATATTTTCACAACTCTATAACTAACATACAAGTAAAAGAAATTTCTTTTATCTCATAGTAATATAAACTTCACCAAGTAATAAATAATTATATCTAATAATTTGTTTGTCACACTCAAAACAGTAATAACAAATTAACAATCCATTAATGTCTCTCACCATATATTAATACACCAATCAAACAAAGAAAAATTTATTGCCTGATAGATTGGAGAGCCATTCATTTCCATTGAACCAAATATATATGATGATGATCCATCACTATTTCAATCTTCTCTTCCATTCAATTCTTTATTTTTATCACAATATCTGGTATCCTATCATCTGTCCATCTGTAAGGGCAAAGGCTTACAGAAGGCAATGTGGTGAGGGCGGATTATTAGCCCGCTGTGGTGTAGCCGCGGATCGGAAGATTAATTCCGGCGCGGCCATCAGGGTGGTTCCTTTGCCCTCGGAGTACAGTTGTACGTGCAAGGGTAAGGCATAACCTGCATCATTGCACATATTGCCTGCGGCACCTGAAAAAAATGGCAGCTCCGCCACCGCCTAGCCCTGGACCGGATGTGGATTTAGATAGATTGGGGCAAGTGGTTGTGTGTTTTTCCCAGACGATATACCGTTCTAATGGCGTTTGGGAAGGGCCTGATCCACTGGCGCCCATGATCCCTCTCTTCATCTTGCAAATCATGATGGCCATCCTCAGTTCTCGCATCTGCAACTTCGTCCTCAGGCCCTTAAATCAACCTCCAATCGTTGCTGAAATTCTTGTAAGTACAACGCATTAACTATTCTGTTCTTCTCCGATCAATCGCTAATTCTGAGAAAATGGAGTAGAATTCAGGTGTGGCCGCGCCTTTCCGATGTGATTAGTGCTATTTACACCACTAGTGTTAACAAAACACACTACACAGTGTTCGGAAATGCACAATTAGAGACATATGAGAGTTATGAGGTGTATTTGTGCATTTTCATTGTTGTGGTTTATTTTGTTAACTCGTGATTGTAAATCGCACCAACAGCACGGAAAGGTACTGCCGCATTTGAGCAGTAATATGAGAAAATGTATAATGTTGGTTGTTGTTGTTGTGGTATTTGTAGAGTGGTATAATTTTGGGGCCGAGTATGCTTGGACACATTGAAGGATTCAGAAAGCATCATTTCCCCAACCACAATTTCGAAACCATAGAGACGATGGGGCATTTCGCCCTGGTGCTCTACGCCTTCCTCACCGGCCTCCAAATGGACGTAAAATCACTGGTGCATACCGGAACCAAATCCAGGATCGTCGCCGCTTCCGGATCAATCATCCCTTTCCTCATCGGAGCCGCAATTTTCTTCATCTTGCAAGCCGAGGCTCAATCTATGATCGGCTTCATATTCTGCGGCGCCGCCCTTACCGTCACAGGCTTCTCCGTTTTAGCCAAAATCCTCGATTCCAAGAGACTTCTCAACACCGAGATCGGCAAAATAGCGGCGTCTTCCGCCCTAATCAACGACGCATTCTCCTGGGTTTTCCTAACCCTAGGACTCCTCTTCGCAGGGAGCTTAGGTAATGTCCAGTGGGCGGTGCTTAGCACGGTGGGGTTTGTGGTTTTCTTCGCCAATTATGTCCGCCCCTTACTCAATTGGCTCATCTCCAAAACGCCGGAGGGGCAAGGGTTCAGCGAGTTCTACATATGCTCTTTCATTGCCGTCATATCCGCCGTCGGTTGCTTCACGGATGCAATCGGGACACATCCGATGATCGGAGCATTTGTTTTCGGGCTTATTATGCCTAATAATGAAGTTCTTAGTACGGCCATCTTGGACCGGCTGGAGGATTTCGTGATGGGAATCTTCATGCCCGTGTTCTTCCTTGTGTGTGGGCTTAGAACCAACACTTTTACCTTGACAAATGGTAATACCAGCATTTTCACCGTCCTAGCGCTCATCCTGCTCGCCTGTTCAGCCAAGATCATCGGCGCTCTCGTTGCGTCTTGTTACACCGGCATGTCCGCCAAAGAGGCAATTGGGCTGGGTATTCTCAGCAACACCAAAAGCACCATGGTTATGATCATTCTTGAAGTTGGTCAAGTCCAACAGGTATTCAGTTGTTTCAGTGTTATAAGTATGAACTCCAAAACTAAGGGGTCACTCAGGTCTCTTATTCTCAAGATATGGATTTCAAAGTGAACAAAAACCCTCAGGCTAGCTAGTTCTAAACTGTCCCTTTAGTGGGGTGTGTTAGAGCTTAAAATTTTTGACCTAAGAAAATGTGAACCTTGCAAATTTGGCTCATGCTAATCCATGGGCTTCTATATATATATATATATAAACATTTTTTTTAAAAACTTTTTTAAAATTGGCTTGTTGGGTTGTGAGCCTGCTGGGTGAGTCAGCTCACATTAACATCACTATCTGGAGAGTATCCTGGAATGAATCTCATATACCCATTTCACTATTTGAATCCTGACATTTGCTAACAACTATATCCACACTCAGACTTTCACCATTGAGCTATGCCTCAGGAACTTTCAGTCCTATATATGTAGGAATGATATGTTGCGGCCTTTTCTAATGCCTTAAAATATATATTATTTTTGGTGGTGCATGCATGCATGCTAACATGTATGTTTTGGGATGTGAAAATCTTGATTAGGTTTTGAGCGTTCAACAATACACCGTAATGGTAATTGCAGTCTTGATCATGACAATAGTGGCGACTCCCCTTGCGGCTATGTATTGTCCCACACAGGATTTGGTGCCCTATAAACGAAGGACCATACAAAATGCTAAATCGGAAGAAGAGCTTAGAATCCTAGCATGCATCCATGGCACCAACAATCTTCCTGCCGTTATCAGCCTCCTGGAATCATCCAACTCCACCGTATCATCCCCCATCACCGTCTTCGGCGCCCAGCTTGTGGAATTGGTGGGCCGCGCTCCGGCTATGATGGTGGTCCATAGCTCCGGCTCCGGCAGGCACGTCGGAGGCTCCCAGGAAGATATCCAGACCAGCCAAATCATCAGCACGTTCGACAACTACGAGCTCCGTTCCCATGGGGTTAGCACTCAAGTCTTGACCGCTAGATCCCCTTATGACACCATGGCGGATGATATATGTAAAATGGCCAAGGAAAAGCGGGCGGCGTTTATCATCCTTCCTTTTCATAAGCAACAAGGGGAAGACGGTGAAATGGAAGATATGAACTCGGCGATTCAGACCGTGAACGAGGGCGTTCTCCTGAGCGCGCCTTGCTCGGTCGGGATCCTCGTCGAGCGTGGACGGCCGAGCAAATATGCTAAGAACATCGCCGTGCTGTACCTCGGCGGGCCCGACGACCGCGAGGCGCTGACCTACGCGTGGAGGATGTCGGCCCTCCCAGACGTCCATCTGACCATCATAAGGTTCGTTCCGGGGAAAGACGTTTCCGCGGAGGTCGAGGAAGACGCGGATGCCGACCTGGAACTCACCCGGGAAAACAGCTTCGTGAGCGTAAGCATCGACCCGGCCAAAGACAAAGCTGAGGACGAAGACCTCTTGAACACCTTCAGAACCGGAACCGAAGGTGACGAGTCAAAGAAACTCATAGAATTAGTTTTAGACGACGAGGAAGAGTTCACCAACGCTATTAAATCTCTAGACGACCGAAGCTTCGATCTCTACGTGGTGGGTCGGGGGCGAGGAGTGTCATCCGCGCTAACGTCCGGACTAGCGGATTGGTGTGAGTGCCCGGAGTTAGGGGCCGTGGGAGACCTACTAGTAACGTCGGAATTCGAGTCTTCATTCTCGGTGCTGGTGGTGCAACAATATGTGAGGATGAACAAGAACGGCCCCTCGCCGTCGTCCTCCTCCGGGGGAGGATCAATGGCATCGGCGGCGGAATCAATGAGTCAGAGAATGGACACAGATATGCAGATGGATATGGGGTTCCGGATGTCGTTTAGTGAACACGAACCTGACACCTCATATGATTCTCCCACTTCCAGCATTGGCAGGAGGCAGCAGGAGCATCATTATATGGTGTGATCTTGGGACGATGGATATATAAATCCATCCAATTGAATTGAATTTAAAACTAGTCTTCAATTTTCTAAACATCTAGCTAATCTAATTCTGTTCCTATATATTGCGCCTCAATGCAAATCTCATGTATTACAAGATTGAATAAATAATTAATTAAATTCTTAATGTGAACAAATATAATTTAAAATTATAATAAAAAAAAATATCATGAACAAGAAAAAATGTTCATAGGCACAAATTTGACACCATTATTCCAACACTATTTGTATGTTAAAGTGAAGAAATACAATTGAATTTTAAATAATTTCATATTTTCTCATTTTAAAAATTATATGCAAAATATAGGATGATAAACCATGTTTTTTTTTTTTTAAATTTATTTCTGTCATTTTTCTAATGGAAAAATAAAATTGAGGAAACGGTAGAAAAATGAAATAGACAAATGAAGAACAAAATAGCACACTAAACAGTTGTAATATAGAACAACGTAACGTCGAAGAGACTCATTAATCCTTATCTAAATGTTAGGAGTTCGATCATTGACTTTGAGTATAGAGCAGCTTTAAATTTTCAAGCTAGTTGATGGTAAAAACCTTGGATACACCCCAAAAAAATAGAACAAACGTCTAGTACTTTTAAATGACTTTAGACAAATGTTGTAATATACAACAAACACTTATAATCCTTTTTTTTTTTTTTAACCTACACCAATACTGAATGTTCATTTTTTAGATGAGTAAATTACCGTGACTCACGACCTTTTAAGTGGGCGAATCAATATTTAGTGTTCACAAGAAACTTATCACATTGGATATAGCTCCTACATTACAATTGACAGGGATCGATCATAAGTTCTTGCCCTTCAATCTACCACCTGAAAATCAACTAAGTTACCCCTATCATCATATGTTTTTTCATGCATAAGTGTTACGGAGTATAATATTATTATTAAACCAAGTCTTCAAAATAATAATAATAATAATAATAATAATAATAATAATAATAATAATAATAATAATAAGAAAAAAGAAGCTTTGTTAGTTAAGTAGTAGTATTTGTTAGTGGGGAAAGGGTTAATGGTTAATGCCACTACTACAAGTAACACTTTTAATGTCTGTTTTTTATACATCAATTTTTTTTATGTCATTTTGACAAACGTTATAAATAAATGATATTATATTTTTAATTTTTTTTTTTAAAAAAGTACCACATTGGTTTTTAACTAAAAACCGGTGTCATATAATTCAGAAAAAAATTTAAATTACTAAACGATGTCGGTAACCGATGTTGTTTTCTTTTTATTTTTTTTAAAATTACTAAATGAAGTTAGGTTTTAGCAAAAAACTGATGTCGTTTAATTTGTATTTTAAAAATTTTAAAACATACATACGTCATCTTTTTTAACTAAAAATTGACGTCGTATGTGTTATGTAAGAGTTAATTCCATTTTTGGTCCTAGATTTATAGGTGATAATCCAATTTTAGTTCTTTTTAATTAGAACATCCAATTTTGGTCCTACTATTATTATGGCATGACCATTTTTGATCCTTTATCAACAAATTAGTTTAAATATCGTTAAATACAATGACATTTCGATCTTTAATTATGAATGCTTTCAAAAAAATAAACATAAAAAGATAGCGGTTCAACATACTTTGTATAACAAAGATTGAAATACCTTTGTATTTAACGATATTTCAACGATTTTGTTGCTAGAAGACTAAAATTGGTCATGCCACAATAATACTAGGACCAAATGATGATGTTCTAATAAAAAAAGACTAAAAGTGGATTTTCACCTATAAATCTGGGATCAAAAATGGAATTAACTCGTTATGTAAACTTTTTTAAAAAATAGATGAAGTCGGTTTAGAAATGTATAAAATCTTACAATGAAGGAGGTGGTGGCGATGGCACAATGGCGGCGAGTGGGAGCGTGGCGGGCAGCGAGAACCAGACCGAAGAGAGGAGAGATGGCGGTTGGCGTCGACGGTGGCGCGGAGGCGGTAAGGAGAAGAAGGTAGTGGTTGTTGCGGACATGGTAGCGAAGAAGAAGAAGAAGAAGAAGAAGAAGAAAGGACAGCGGCTATGACTTATGTTTGAAGAAGAAAGAGGCAGGTTGCTGTTGAAGAAGAAAGAGGAGGAATGACTTAGGTTTGAAAGAGAATGGTCATTTTTTTTAATTAATAAAAGATCTACGATGTCGGTTTTTAGGAACAACAGACGTCATAGCTTATATATTTTTTTAAAAATAAGTGTACACACTTATACGACGTTGGTTGTACAAAAACTGACGTCGTAGCTTAAATTAAAAAATAAAAAAAAATATGCATATTATATGACGTCGGTTATATAAAAATCAATGTCGTATAGAGTATTAATTTCTTTCTTCTTTTTAAAAAAAAAAAAATTAAAATAGGTTACGATGTTGGTTCTTCAAATAATCGACGTCGTAGATTAAATTAAAAAATAAAGAAAAATATATGTAAATTATATGACGTCGGTTATACAACCAACGCCGTATAGTGTGTTCATTTATTTATTTATTTAAAATGCGTTACGGCGTTGATTTTCTGTAGAAACCGACATTAAAAGTTTTTTTTTAATTATAAATTTATTTAACGTTTTAACGTCGATTTTGTAAAAAAATCAATATTATATGTTTGACGGTTGTATGTGATTTCTATAGTAGTGTGTGTTAGTGGGGTAGTGGTTCACAATTCTAGTTCTTTCTTTACTTATAAATAGCCAATATACTTCAACATTTGTTAGAAAGAATTTAGCCTCTATCTTACACTCCCCTCTCTCTTCTCAATTACATTTCATTATTATTATTATTATTATTATTATTATTATTATTATTATTATTATTTGTGAATCCACAAGGTGTTCGGTGTTCCGGTCCAGGTTCCCGAAATTCTTCCCCACAAGGCTCACTTGACACTTGAACTACCCAATTGTGTTAATTACATTTCATTATACTTAGATATATAAAATATAATTTCTTACAATTACTTAACTGCCCTACTAACAGCCTTTTTTGACAGCCATGATATTATACATTTGTTACCGTTAACATTCAACCGTTATCAACCAAAACTCATGGCTGCTCAATTGGTCCACCCTGTTTATGCATTCATTATCTTAACCTAATTTTCTAATTTTAATGTTAGTTCGATTAAATAGGACTAGGTATTCATATTACTAAACCCTAATCCTGCCTTCCTTTTCTCTCTAAAACAAAAAGCTTTTCTCTGCTGCTCAACTTCGGCTTCCACTGCCGGCCTCCGGCCGGAGCTCTAATGGAGCTTTGAGCCGGCGGTTTTGGTCACCTTCTACGTTTACTCTCGCTCTTCTTCCGCCCGATCACCGTCGCAGCTCCGTCCGCCTCCGACCACCGCCACAGATCTTCTTCTTCCGTTTTCTTTCCCTTTGAATAAAATAATAGTAGGTAGGTATTGGGGTTTGTGTTGGTAGTCTTGAACTCCCAACCCTACTTTGGCTTTACCACTTTTTATTTTCTCTATTATTGTGTTTTCCTCTCGTTACTTTCACGGGCTTTTTTCCTCTCGTTACTTTCACGAGCTTTTCATTATCATTAGCATAAATCGTTTAGTTTGGTTTCGGCAAGTGTTTGATCTTATCTTGGGCGAGCAAAAAAGAATGATGATGATGACCCAGATCTTTGATGAAGCTTTAAACTCCTTGAAGGAACATAGCTTCCTAGTTATGAAACAGTCTGCGATTCAAGTTTTCTATAGCATAGTTAGAAAAGTTGTTTCTATGTCTGAGTGTAAGGAATGGTTTACCATTTCATTGATCGTTGATGTAAACGTTTTATGTTATGAATTAATGGAATAGCTACGTTAACCTTAAAAAAATAGGACTAGGTATGTATTCAAAAAAAAAAAAATAGGACTAGGTATACTGCAAGCCTGCAACGTACAATCTTTATTGTGATTGGGTACCAACAATACGCACCTTTGAATTTTAATTAATCTGAAATTCAACTGATGTTAATTATATTACACTGTACACACTAGTAGTACATAAATGACATTTAACGTCAATTTTTCGGAGAATTTAACGTCGGCTAAAAAGAGACGTCATTCAAATAGACGTTGTACATCAAAACATACAACATCGGTTAAAGAAAAACCGACATCGTATATTTTTTTTTTTAATTTATTAACAATGACATACACGGTCGGTTATTTATTAATAATTGACATTGTACATTTATTTTTTTAAAAAAATTAAATTATACCATGTTGATTTTTAGATAAATTTGACGTCGTGCATTTTTATTTTTTTAAAAAATTAAATATACATCGGTTATTAATAAATAACCGACGTTGTATATTAGTTTATTTAAAAAAAAATTCAATAATATACCACGTCGGCTTTTAGTTAAAAATCGATGTGGTAAAGTGATTATATATATATATATATATATATATATATATATATATATATATATATATATATATATATATCTACGTACTATACTAATAAGAGCCAAAGAGAGTTAGGCCTAAAATGGGTAGAAAAAATGGCAGTCAAATTATTTAATAAAATGGATGGTTCAGATGAATTATTTAATCAAATAGATGGTTAAGATAATTCAGATTAATATTATTAATAGAGATTATCTAATTTAACCTTACTTTTATGATTATCCGTTAAGTTTTCCGTTAAATATTCTCCGTTAATATTCCGTTAACTTTTAACTTACCTATTAATTTCTATAAGAAAAGTCTTAGGTTCGAACCTCATCTCAATCAAATTTGACATAATTAAGTTTCTCACTCTATTTTACTCTTATTAAATTAAATAAATTAGTAGCTACATATATATGTATAATAATATATATATATAATATAGTATATATATATATATATATATACATATATCTTACTATACTAATAAGAGCCAAAGAGAGTTAGGCCTAAAAGGTAGAAAAATGGCGGTCAAATTATTTAATCAAATGGATGGTTCAGATGAATTATTTAATCAAATAGATGGTTAAGATAATTCAGATTAATATTATTAATAGAGATTACCTAATTTAACCTTACTTTTATGATTATCCGTTAAGTTTTCCGTTAAATATTCTCTTCTCCGTTAATATTCCGTTAACTTTTAACTTACCCATTAATTTCTATAAGAAAGGTCTTAGGTTCGAACCTCATCTCAATCAAATTTGACATAATTAAGTTTCTCACTCTATTTTACTCTTATTAAATTAAATACATTAGTAGTTACAACAAAAAATAATACATATTTATTTCTTTAATTTAGAATTATGTGTCTACAATACCTTTATTTGAAAAAATTATTCATTATCAAAAAATTAAATTAAATAAGAGAAATAATTTCATTAGTTATATTGTCTTTATTTTCTCTCATGCAAAGATTCTTTACATTCAAATTTATCAATTGATATTCATTACATTGTCCATTATCTTATTTTTACAATATCTTGTAATTAAATATCAAAGTTATAGTACAAAATAATGTTATATATTTATTTACCAAGTATTTTATTAATACTATGAAAAAAATTTTAAAATAATTTGGAGCTAATTATATTAACTACTTGGGGATTGGTTAACAAAGAGAGTACTCAAATAATAACCCAACAAATTGAAGCGGAATCACTCTATTTTACTCTTATTGAATTAATTAAATTAGTAGTTACACAAAAAAATGATACATATATATTTCTTTAATACCATGAAAAAAATAAAAAAGAATAGTTTGAAACCATTCATATTAATTACTTGGGGGATTTGTTGACAATGAAAGTACTCAAATAACCCATTACCCAGCAAATTGAAGCGAGAAACTACATTTTAATATCTTTGGAATACATAATATTTTAAATTTTTAAATTTTTATTAATTTATTTAATCTTTATTCTTAAACTTGGGATTTCTTTATCCACAATAACTCATTCAACAATAATGGTTGAACCAAATGAACCCCAAGCAAAACACCTAAAGGAAAGTCCATAGCTCCTATATATATCATAATCTCATTGCATGACGTTGTCATCTATGCTACCAACAACATTCGAATTGCAAATAACACACTACCAACAAAAAGGAAGAGAACAAATAGTAAAGATGAAGACAATGACAATGTTACTCAAAAAAGAATTAAGAACCACTTAGAAAAATTCAAATTAAAAGTAGTATTTATTTAGACTATCATTTTTAGACCAAATATTTAGACTATCGATTTTACAAGGTTGCAAACATTTATTTTAGTAATAATTATAATGAATTTTCTATATTATCTTGGACTCATATACTTTGAGTTAGATATTTAAATAAAAAAAATTCGACATTCATTACCCATGTATAAACTTCTCCTATATAATCTTGCATTGATATACTTTCAAATATTTATTTAAATATAAACATTGGGCATTAACCCATTCGCGCAATGTGCGTATAAAACTAGTATATATATATATATATATATATATCACAACCACATCGAAAATATGTACTACCTCCGTCCCAAAATGGTTGTCTGGTTCGTTTAACGAGGCTTGACTGAAATAATTTTTAATCCAATTTTTCATATTATTAAGTTTAGCATTAATATATAAAATTTATATACTTAGAAACTACTTTAAAAGTACTATTAAACACAAAAAATTAAATTTAAAAATAAAAAAAATTACTAAAGAAAATAAGCAAAGAAGGAAGAGTTGGTTTGACCAATGAATAGTAAATAGTGTTGGTCCCAAGGGGATGGGGTGAATAGACTTGTATAAGATTTTGCAAATCTTTTTCAACCTCTCGTGTGTATTGGACTTAGGATGTTTAGGTCCGATACCTCACAAGATGAAGACAAAGTTTTATGCGCAGCGGAAATGTTATCCCCTTTTAATTAGCACGAGTTTGAGTTAGTTCGAGAGGTATGATTATATGCAGTGCAGATCGAGAGATAGTTAGCGAGAGATAAAAGCAGAAAGTAAATGCGAGAGAGATTTTTAAGTGGTTCGGCCAACCCGCCTACGTCCACTCTTCTTCTAGAAACTCCCTAGAAGGATTGCACTAAAACTTCCTATTTTAGTACAATANACCTTTATTTGAAAAAATTATTCATTATCAAAAAATTAAATTAAATAAGAGAAATAATTTCATTAGTTATATTGTCTTTATTTTCTCTCATGCAAAGATTCTTTACATTCAAATTTATCAATTGATATTCATTACATTGTCCATTATCTTATTTTTACAATATCTTGTAATTAAATATCAAAGTTATAGTACAAAATAATGTTATATATTTATTTACCAAGTATTTTATTAATACTATGAAAAAAATTTTAAAATAATTTGGAGCTAATTATATTAACTACTTGGGGATTGGTTAACAAAGAGAGTACTCAAATAATAACCCAACAAATTGAAGCGGAATCACTCTATTTTACTCTTATTGAATTAATTAAATTAGTAGTTACACAAAAAAATGATACATATATATTTCTTTAATACCATGAAAAAAATAAAAAAGAATAGTTTGAAACCATTCATATTAATTACTTGGGGGATTTGTTGACAATGAAAGTACTCAAATAACCCATTACCCAGCAAATTGAAGCGAGAAACTACATTTTAATATCTTTGGAATACATAATATTTTAAATTTTTAAATTTTTATTAATTTATTTAATCTTTATTCTTAAACTTGGGATTTCTTTATCCACAATAACTCATTCAACAATAATGGTTGAACCAAATGAACCCCAAGCAAAACACCTAAAGGAAAGTCCATAGCTCCTATATATATCATAATCTCATTGCATGACGTTGTCATCTATGCTACCAACAACATTCGAATTGCAAATAACACACTACCAACAAAAAGGAAGAGAACAAATAGTAAAGATGAAGACAATGACAATGTTACTCAAAAAAGAATTAAGAACCACTTAGAAAAATTCAAATTAAAAGTAGTATTTATTTAGACTATCATTTTTAGACCAAATATTTAGACTATCGATTTTACAAGGTTGCAAACATTTATTTTAGTAATAATTATAATGAATTTTCTATATTATCTTGGACTCATATACTTTGAGTTAGATATTTAAATAAAAAAAATTCGACATTCATTACCCATGTATAAACTTCTCCTATATAATCTTGCATTGATATACTTTCAAATATTTATTTAAATATAAACATTGGGCATTAACCCATTCGCGCAATGTGCGTATAAAACTAGTATATATATATATATATATATATCACAACCACATCGAAAATATGTACTACCTCCGTCCCAAAATGGTTGTCTGGTTCGTTTAACGAGGCTTGACTGAAATAATTTTTAATCCAATTTTTCATATTATTAAGTTTAGCATTAATATATAAAATTTATATACTTAGAAACTACTTTAAAAGTACTATTAAACACAAAAAATTAAATTTAAAAATAAAAAAAATTACTAAAGAAAATAAGCAAAGAAGGAAGAGTTGGTTTGACCAATGAATAGTAAATAGTGTTGGTCCCAAGGGGATGGGGTGAATAGACTTGTATAAGATTTTGCAAATCTTTTTCAACCTCTCGTGTGTATTGGACTTAGGATGTTTAGGTCCGATACCTCACAAGATGAAGACAAAGTTTTATGCGCAGCGGAAATGTTATCCCCTTTTAATTAGCACGAGTTTGAGTTAGTTCGAGAGGTATGATTATATGCAGTGCAGATCGAGAGATAGTTAGCGAGAGATAAAAGCAGAAAGTAAATGCGAGAGAGATTTTTAAGTGGTTCGGCCAACCCGCCTACGTCCACTCTTCTTCTAGAAACTCCCTAGAAGGATTGCACTAAAACTTCC
>NC_044925.1:4189282-4190314 GCF_003576645.1 Ipomoea triloba | reverse complement strand
TTGTAGAGCAGCTTTGGTCACCTTCTAGATGTGTAGTAGTTGAAGCTTTGTAACTCTCTCAAAACACTAAGATGTGTTTTCTCGCACTTGTGAATATCAAGGATGATATTCCAGATTAAGCACTTGCACTGTGAACGTTTGAATTAGACACCTCTTATGATAGCTTAAAATTTTCGAACCTCTTTTAACTTGTGTTTTCACGTCCTTATATATGAGAGTTGAGGAATAATTCCGTTGGAGGGAAAATTATTCCGTTTGAAATCTGTCTCCCATGCTGATCATGGGACTTGCATATTTTTAGCATGTTTCATGGAGTGGTGGTCTTGTAACTTAAACCTTTTGTCTTGTAGTGAATAACCCATATTCCACTATCTTGAGTCCATGCTCCACTTACTTCTTTTGGTAAAAGTTACTCTTTTTATATTCCCATTGATCCTCGTTTTAGGGAATAAGACCGACCTTTGATTGGTGCACCTTCTATCCGTTTGTTGTGGAGTTCTGACGTGGCATCCACTTCCGGCTGTTCTATGTTCCATAATATTCTTTCGGCACCTCCTTAATATTTTATCTCCATGATATTCTTCTTCTCCAAACTTAGATTACTTCATCCATGCGTGTTAACTGCCATTCAGTTCATTGGAGAAGTGCCAGTTTATCGAGACCAAACATGATGTCTTGACTACTTGATGTCTCGATCCCATGTCTCGAACTGGATTGATGTCTCGAGAGATTCCATCTCTCGAACTCTGCTTATGTCTCGAGACTTAGTTGATGTCTCGCAGACCCTTATTCCTCCAGTGATGTCTCGTGCCTTCTTCTGATCTATCTATAAGTTTACAACACGAAACTTCTAAGATGTTCAAGCAAGTTTACCTTAAGCTTAAATATTTTCCGAGTTGAGCTCAATTACCCGGTTGTATTCTCGCTTTTAGTTTACTTCTCGAACTTACATGTATTTCCTATCTATCGAGACTTAGGGGATTGAACATTACATTTGGTATCATCAAAACCTATTACAGTATGTTCCTAACA
>NC_044925.1:4188323-4188763 GCF_003576645.1 Ipomoea triloba | reverse complement strand
TGACGGTAATAATGTGTTTACCGGTATATTATTTGAGTAATGTTTGAATATCTGAATACAATGTTGAGTGTAGTGCTCAGTGTACAATTGAGTTCAGAGTGTATTGAAGTTCAAGTGTCGTCAGAAGTGTAGTCAGAAGTCCCCCCTCACTATGTGGTTGTGAGTCTTCTTATTCCTTTCAGCTTAGTAACGGAGCATTGATGAGGAGTTGACCGTTGGACATCAATACCTGAGGTGTTGAATGCTGAGGAGCTGAACGTCTGTCATCAAGGCTGAGGAGCTGAGGTGCTGAATGCTGAGGAGCCGAACGTTGGCCATCAATGCTGAGGAGTTGGACCGTTGCGCATTGATGCTGAGGAGTGAGGTGTCTTGGGTAGTTTGGACGGCAACTGCCTCGGTCATGACAACGGTTTCGGGTCGGGTACCCAATTACCCTGTCA
>NC_044925.1:4181963-4186455 GCF_003576645.1 Ipomoea triloba | reverse complement strand
CCGAGATGTGAGAATGGTTTCTTATGTTGTATACTCCCTGAGAAATAAGACAAGAAACTTTTGGATAGCTCTGCAAAAGTCTGAACTGATCCGTCTGGGATTGTGTTAAACCAATCTTGAGCAGTCCCGTCCAAAGTGGACAAGAACGCTCTGCACATTATGGCATCGCTTGCCCCAATCATGACCATGGCTGCCTTGTATCTTGTCATATGGGTACGCGGATCTGAAGTGCCAGTGTAGGCCTTGATGGTGGGTAGTCGAAAGTCTTTTGGAAGATGAACTTCCATTATGTCAGGAGAGAATGGAGCGACCATTCTTACCTCCGGTTCTGGTGAGTGTTCTCTTGCTTCTACTTTCTTTTCCAAATCATCTATCTGCCTTTGGAGTCTTTCCATCAGGCCTTCCTGTAGTGTTTTGTGTCTAGTGGAGTGACGCGGAGTCAATCCACCAGATTCGCCCATCCTTTCTCCGGATGGTCGTTTGGTTACTGCCTTTCCTGCTTGGGCACGGGGACCTCTATTGGAGGATCCTTGCACCCCCAGCCGATCTCGGATAGATCTAGAAGCCGTCGGTCGGTCTCGAACAGATCTGGAAACTGGTTGAGTTCCACCTTCCTGTCGTTGAGTTCTGTTTTGCCTCGGAGATTGCACTTCTTCCTCCAGAGGGGGTGGTGGCAGTAAGATCTGGCCTTGCATTCCTGCGACTAGTTGGGCCATCGTCGCCGCCGCCTGTTGGATGACCTGCGCTGCTGCCTGAAGGTCCACCACCTGGGCGGGAGCAACAGTAGCTGGGAGGGGAGTACGGCCACCACCATGGTTGTCGTTGAGTTGGGTACGGAGGTCACCTTCTCTGCGGTTGTTGTTGTTGAGTTGGCTGCGAAGGTCACCTCCATGGTTACTGTTGAGCTGCTCATGAAGATCACCCGAGGGGTGACCCTTGTTCACCTGACTCGGTGTGTGCGAGCTGCTGGATCCAGATGCCATTGATAGTGATGAGATGAACTGAGTGGTTTTTTGATTTTGTGATTTTAGCCTGAGATATGATCTCGGCTCTCAACGAGAGCACNGGTTGTGAGTCTTTTTATTCCTTTCAGCTCAGTAACGGAGCATTGATGAGGAGTTGACCGTTGGACATCAATACCTGAGGTGTTGAATGCTGAGGAGCTGAACGTCTGTCATCAAGGCTGAGGAGCTGAGGTGTTGAATGCTGAGGAGCCGAACGTTGGCCATCAATGCTGAGGAGTTGGACCGTTGCGCATTGATGCTGAGGAGTGAGGTGTCTTGGGTAGTTTGGACGGCAACTGCCTCGGTCATGACAACGGTTTCGGGTCGGGTACCCAATTACCCTGTCAAGTGGACTAACTCCATCTATCCAACCAATAATATCTACACCATGAGATGCATTGTGGTGGTATTTATATATTTGGTAACCACTTGTAAGTAAACTGTATAGTGTATTTACCTAAAGAAGAAAGTAGTTCGATCGAGTCACTCTGGGTGACTCCACAGCTCATTTATATTAGGTAAAATGGAAGTCTAATTCGTTTTCCAATACAAAGAAGCAGTGGCAGATCCAGCATGGGGGCAACTGCCCCCACTCACCCCATCCCCACCCCATATATAGTCCTTGTATGTATATATATGTATATATAATACAGATTTTAGATATTATATGAAAACAGATAAATAATTATAATTGGTTAAATGGATGAGATGGTAAGAGCATTGATTTGCTATGAAATGTCAAGGGCTCGAATCTCGTTCTTAGCTTTTTTGCTTTTTAATATTTCAACAGATTCTTTAATACTTTATATATATATTTTTAAAAATGCATCTTGAAGGCTTTTTTGCTTTTTTATTTCAACAGATTCTTTAATGCTTTATATATATTTTTAAAAAAATTAATAATGAGATGTGTAATTTATAATTTGTTTTCTATTTGAATTATTTTATTAAATTAATCGTGTTTCATATTTTGTTATTAATATTTTTATAAAGTTATGATGTGTTTTATTTTTCGCATATATCCAACAATATTTATGACTATTTCTTTTGTTTTAATGTTTCGCCAGTGTTGCAAAAATCCCATCTAGGGTTGCAATTTTTAATATTTTAGTATTAACTATTAAAGTATTAAATAATTTATAATTATTAGCCTTTAAAAAAAAATTTAAAAATAAAAAATAAAATAAAAAATACATAAAGCACTTATATAATCGCCACCTAAGCGTATGAAAAGCGTCTAGCAATTTTTTCAACCATGTGTTTCGCTCCCACCGAAAAGAATTTTTGGATCCGCCACTGCAAAGAGTAGTTAGGCCAATACAAATTTGTAAACACGTAGGTCTAACAATTACTCCGTAATAGCCAACTATGGGCTTGGAGTGAAAGTCAAAAGGAAGTTATATTAACAAACAACTTAGGACGAGTAACAACAAGATTAGAAGGGGACTAGGATGACCTCGAAACTACTAAATGGTTCGAAATGGTTTATCCTACAAAGGATCAAATGATTAACAATTTAAAAGGACCAAATAACTTAAAACTGTCCAAAACTTTCTTATGTATAAATGACTAAATATATCAAAATATATTAATTTAGATCAAATAAGACATGAATAATAATTCTAGCTAATATGTTGATTCACCATGATTTATCCTAGCAAATTAATCGGATATCATCTATTATGAGCTTGACCCAATAACAAACAACAAACATGTTATAATTAAAAATATCTAAACTGTGAATTAAAAATATCTAAATTGTTGTTTGTTTGTTATTTTCTTTGGGCATTGGACCGATTGATATATACATAGTTTGGAGTGTAGGAGACGACGAGAAAAGCTTAAAAACAGCTGTCATAGGTTTGGTCATGCAACAACGCTAATCGCCCCCACTAACACCCTTTTTTAACGGCCATGATCTCACTATACTATCATCACCACCTTTATACTTTTTTATACGTGTTGTGACCGTTAGTACATAACCGTTATCAATTACCCAAACATCATGGCTGCTCATGAACTGGTCCAGCCTGTTAATTAGTTCATGCATTCATTGTCTTAATTAAGTCCTTAATTGACAACATACATTAGATTAAGTTGACTTATTAGATTGTATACTACAATCATCTTAATTGTGATTTGGTACCAATAATAACTATCTTAGCTTCAAATTTTCTTTAGTACATTAAACTCCAATTAATATGAATTTTCACTACAATCGACTTTATAAGGGGTACTTTCATTTTCAATTTTTGACCACCCAAAAGTGGTCCAAAATAGAGAGTTTTTGGTTAAAAATCTAGATTCCAATCGCTTTTGAAATTTATAAATTTGTTTTTGCCTAATTCTGACCATACTCACTCTTGGGATATGCAAAATTGCTTCTTGGTACCTAACTCGGGCTATCAGTCAAAGCGGAGAAATTTCCGACCACTCTTCCCGTGATCAAAATGTTTGATCACACAAGTTTACACACATTGATGAGATGATTTATCACAATTTTTTTTTAATATTTAATAGTTACTTATTAGCTAGATTGTATACTACAATCATCTTAATTGTGATTTGGTACCAATAATAACTATCTTCAAATTTTCTTTAGTACATTAAACCCCAATTAATATGAATTTCCACTACAATAGACTTTATAAATGGCACTGTCATTTTCAATTTTGACCACCCAAAAGTGGTCCAAAATGGAGAGTTTTTGGATAAAAATCTGGATTCCAATCGCTTTTGAGATTTGTAAGTTTGTTTCTGGCTAATTCTGACCATGCTCACTTTTGGGATATGTAAAATTGCTTCTTGGTACATAAGTCGAGCTATCAATCAAAGTGGAGAAATTTCCGACCACTCTTCCCGTGATCAAACATTTTAATAACACAAGTTTACACACATTGATGAGACAATTTATCACAATTTTTTTATATTTAATAGTTACTAGTAAATAAAATAATGAGATCGCATTATTATTATTATATATGTAAAAATTTGTATACATCAAACACTATGGATTCATGAAAAGCTCAAATTTGTATACATCATCAAACACTATGGATTCTTTGGATATAATTTCAAAAAAGAAAAAAGAAAAAAAGAAAAAAAAAATTAGATATGGCAGCCGCAGCAGAGGTAGAAGAAAGCGAGGTTGGAAAGGAGAAAAACGGCCTCGAAGAAGGAAAGTATTTTGAAGAGAATTCCGTCGACCAACCAGAGATGGAAGCTGAACGGCGATTTCCTCTTCCACCGCAGACCGGCCGGCATGTTCTTCAGCCTCCACCGCCGCGACGACCCTGATGATGATGATGAGTTCCGCGTCGCGCCGCCGCCAACGTCTCTATCACCGTCGGCAGCGCCGCCGGCGCCACTGCGCGATGAGCTCTTCCTGCTTAGTCTCATGAAGGAGAACAGGTAAGCCGGCTTCTTCAACATTACGAGGTTGTTTTTTTTTTTTTTTTTTTTTTTTTTTTTTTTTTTTTTTTTTTTTT
>NC_044925.1:4158247-4181715 GCF_003576645.1 Ipomoea triloba | reverse complement strand
TTTTTTTTTTTTTTTTTTTTTTTTTTTTTTTTTTTTTTTTTTTTTGTGTGTTCGGAGAAAAATAGGTAGAGAGCTTTGGGATTGTTGATTTGTTGGTAATTGGTATTGGGCGAATGGGATGAGGAATGAAGGGAGATTCTTGATATTTAAAGTAGTTATAGAGGGAGAGGGAGAGGGCGAGGGAATAGTGGGGGAGTTTGCGTAGGGGTACTTTAGGAAAATGAAAGGATACGTTACGTTGCCTAAATAATGGGCGGTTAAAAAGCTAAATATTGTCGACTAAAAATATATTCTTTTACTAGGTTGGTTCGACCAATCCTCGGTCAGAATCATATCATTCTTTTAAAATACTTGTGATAATTCTAGTTTTTCACCGTCCGAGTTCAAACTTATTATAATCACCAATCTAGAATGATAATCGAAATGTCATCACACTATATGATAGTTAGTTTATGAGAATTATATCATTTAACCATTTAAAAAAAATAATAGATATATTCTATCGTTTGAATTTTTTTAATTATTAAAAATAGTAAACTCTAGAATGAGATATTTCCTTGAAAAATTACCACATTCATCTTATTTTATGTATTTGGTTTGGTTAATCAGACTTAATCGAAGTTATTTACAATTTATTTTTTTAGTATTAAATTTTGTATTAGTATATAAAATTTATATATTTAAAAACTTTAGTAAAAATACTATTGAACAAAAGAAAATTAAATTAACAAATACAGAGTAATAAAGAAAATAAGTACATAAAATAATTGATTTGACCAATAAATAATAAATATGTCATGTAAAATGAGATAGATTGAGTATTACAAATGGGGTTTGGTATTTAGTTATTCCTAAGTTCTTGGGAACAATATATTTTTGTAATGTCTATATATTTGCATTGATTTTTTTTTTGTTATATATTAAAAATGTAATAATAATAATAAAATTGTTGTTGTTGTTGTGTGTAAAACTCATAATAAGGGATATTTATGTATTTTGAATGTTATTCTATTTTTACTTTTTTAAACCAACGTAACCAAACACTATAATATTATATTGTTGGTTCCAAAAAAAATGTAAATATCTAAATTTTGAGAGAGTAGAATTTGGAAGTAGAAATAATATTTTTCAGTCAATTTGCCTAGTGATGTGACGTTAATTAGGTGATGAAACGCTGATATGATAGTCTATTATTTACTTATTTAGTAGAGCAATATATAGTTTAATTTGTGAAAAATGATATATCAACTCTGAAGTAAAATTCTTATTATGTGTTGTAATTTTATTGATAAAAATGAAAGAGAATAATAACAACTATAGTCACTCTATTTCTAGCATTACAAGAAAAATCACAATTTACGACGGAAAATTTTCGTTGCGAAAACGCAAAATTTTGTCGCAAATCGCGTTTTGCGATAAAATTTTAAATTTTCGCGACATAATCTATTCCATAGTGTTAACTCTTGCCGTATTTCATTTCGCGATGAAAATAATCCGTCGCAAGTGGTAGCGACAAAAAATGGTGATGGAATTTTCCATCGCAAAGTAGGCGAAGAAAATCATTCCGTCTCGAGTTCATTGTGATTTTGGCATCAGAAATGTTTCTTTCTGTCGCCATTGCGTGAAAAATATTCTGCTGCGAAACTCATATTCTATTGCATATGTTTCTCGTGAAATATAACGACATAATCTATTCCATAGTGTCAACACTTGTCGTAATTCATTTCGCGATGAAAATAATCCGTCGCGAGTGGTGGCGACGGAAAATGGTTATGGAATTTTCCATCGCAAAGTATGCGACGAAAATCATTCCGTCGCGAGTTCATTGCGGTTTTGGCATCAAACATGTTTCTTTCCGTCGCCATTGCGTGAAAAATATTTTATGTCACGAAACTCATATTCCATTGCATATGTTTCTCGTGAAATATAACGACAGAAATAATTATTGTCGCGATTCCATGGCTAAACTTTCCTTTGCAAATTCTGTATTTCGTCATAAAATTTCGTCGCACAAAATGACGGAACAAATTGTCGTCGCGATTCCGGCGCTAACTTTTTCATTTCAAATTTGGTCTTCCGTAGCAAATTCGCCGTAAGAAAATGACGAAACAAATTTTCGTAGTGATTCCATCGCAAAGTTTGTTTTTTGTCACAAAATTTTGTCATAAAAAATAATAGAACTAATCATTGTTGTGATTCCGTCACGTTTTGGGCAACAAAAATCCTTCCATAACTAACTTCGTCGCCATAATGACAATGAATATTCCATCGCTAAAATCATATTTCGTTGTGATTACGCTATATTATTATTATTATTATTATTATTATTATTATTATTTAATATTTTGGTAATTATTATTATTTTGTTAAAATTCTAATATTTGTATTTAAAATGTTAATATATGCAAATTAAAATACAATATAATTTGTAATATAAAAGTGATATTAGTTTGTAGTTCAAAAAATTAAATGTTGTAGTTAATTAATACTAAATTCATGTATGTCAAAGGCCTTGTGATCTAGTGGCACCCGGTGTCCCAGTTTACACTCCCACATGGATGATGGAAGTGGGTGTAACACCCCAATTTTTCACATCTAGGATTTATTACGAAATCCCTAATAGTATACATCACAGCGGAAGCTAATAATTCAAAAAGCAGAAAACTGGGTGTTACCGCCACGCTTAGGTATCTCTCCTATACCCAAACGCACAGGCTAAACTTACAACATCAAAATACATCCAAAGTCCAACTTAATACAAGTGGACATAATTCTTCCAAGGTGGCTATTCTAGGATCTCAACCTCAACCTCCATCCTATTCAGAGCTCATCGGCTACCTGAGCATACCCACGCTAGACTTCATCTGATAAGGTACACAATGAAGTGCAGTTAGCGCGACGGCTAAGTAAGGAGATCCAAGGTCACTTGAAAATAAACAAAGGTTTTCAAAAATAATTATCAATAATAATAAGGTAAGGTAACATTACCCAACAGTCGCAATCAACCTGCAAACATTCTAACAACAAGCAGTTTCACTTTATTTCAGTAATTCAAGCATATAACACAGTCATTGATTCACCCGATGGTTAGCTCTCACACATCACTCGTGGTACACAATTCTCGCCTTACTCATAAGTGGGGTACGAAACACATCCACTATTAGATCTCGGTGGGGTACACAACACATCCACCTTCCAACTCTCACGTGGGGTACAAAACACATCCACGTTTAACTCACGGTGGGGTACGAAACACATCCACCTTTAATTCACGAGTGGGGTACGAAACACATCCACTATTAGATCTCGGTGGGGTACACAACACATCCACCTTTCCAACTCTCACGTGGGGTACGAAACACATCACGGTGGGTACGAAACACATCCACCTTTAATTCACGAGTGGGGTACGAAACACATCCACATTAGATCTCGGTGGGGTACACACACACCACCTTTCCAACTCTCACGTGGGGTACGAAACACATCCACGTTTAATTCATCACACGACTCCATCACCAATAACTCACTCAGATATATTTTCCCAACCCGCATGCTTAGGTTAGTATTAGTCACGTCACAGAAAATCAAGTATAGAGTCATAAAAGTTTCCAAAGCACAATTATTTCCCCAAAATCGTAAAATATGTAAGTATAATATTTTGGCTTCCAAAACACTCACCCGGATGCCCGTAGGCTCTCAAAATATCACCACAATTAAGCCTAAAAACATCGGGGAAAAACCGGGTCAAAAACAAGTCGAAAACGAGTCCGCGTCGCGCGGACTCGCGACTGGCCGCGCCAGCGGACGCACGGCGGACGCACGTCCGGACCGCGTCCGCTGGTTCGGCGTGCTGTGCCGAAGGCTGGGCGCCTACGGACGCGCAGCGGACGCGCGCGTCCGCGAGGCGTCCAGCCTCGCTGCCGGAGGTTTCTGCTGGCGACACTCGGAAGATCGGGCCGTTAAAAATAGTTCCCGAACTCTTTTTCACTTGAAATTTTTATGGTAGAACCTTAACTCATAGTACTTGATGTCCATAAAAAGTTTTGGTCAAAAAGGTCCACGAATTAACACAGAAAATTACCTTTTTGCCCTTGGTCCGAAATGTCCTTCTCACTGGACCAGTTTTGGAAAAGGGTGCGAAAATCATACTTATACTACTCCGATCATTATGAAATTTTATATGTAGGTTCTACACTTGTTGATCTACATGTCTACAAAATTTGGAGTCAAAATGCCTTACCAATTTTCCCCAATAATTTTCGAAAGGTCACTGCTGGAAACTAGTTTGGTTTTTACTCAATAACTTCACAAGTATAAATTTATATGGGCATGAATACAACCTATACATGCATAAAATAGCTGTAACATGTATATTAGAATTTACCAAAAATCAAAGTAAGGATTTTGAAGCCAATTTATAGATCCATAACATAACACATAATTATCACGTAAAAATTCCTAACCGTGTAATTTCCTAGCAATTGTCTATATCCAAGTGATTGAGCCAACTTAAGGGATTCCTTACCTTTGTAGAAACCTTTAAAAACCGTACTAGTTGATGGTGTTTTCCTTGGATTCCTTCACCAAAGATCCTAACATAATACCATAATAACAATATTTTCATAAATCTTAAGTTCAAGCTTAAATCCTATGAGGGATTGAACTGAACAAAACCGAAGTTCTTACCTATAGAAGAACTCTTGGAGTTGAAGAAATGCCTAAGGAATTCTTGGATCACAATGGAAGACCAAACTAAAATAATTTTCCTCTTCTTCCCTAAGTGTGTTACACGAAAATGAGAGAGAGAGATAGGAGAGAGATGAGTGTGATCTTGTTTGATATTGTTCTTGAAGACCAAGCAATCAAGTACAAAGCCTCCATACCTCATTAATGTTACATTAAATGGCCAAATCTTAGTCTAGGATTGGATTTGCCACATGTCATCACCCCATGGATCCCTTATGAAGATATTAATTTAATTGGCCAGTTTGTGCTTAAATCTGATGAATGTTCGGAGGATTATAACTTAATTCGGGAAAATTCTAATACCAAAATTATCGTAAAAATATTCCCGTCGCAAATCACCAATTTTGGGAATTTTCCGGTAATCCGCCAAATTTAGGTTCAGAGTCCGTAACCATTTATCCCTTATGGTCCATTTAGAACTTCTCTTGAACTAATTAAAAATTCAGGCCTAATCATATGATACTTAATAATCCCAATTCTGGAAAATTCGAATTGAATCTACGTCCTTAAAATTTCTTCGATTCGTAACCGATACGTAGTTCGCAGCTTATCGATAATTAATCCTAAAAAATTATTTCAAGCACCAAACCGTCTTCTCTTAAATGTCATAGCTTAAGAAAAAAAAAAAATTTATACCGCTATTCTCGAACTTTAACCTTGTCGTAAAAACCGAGGGGTTACAGTGGGTGCTTCAGTAGGTTGAGAAAGTAGTTATGAACAGATACTACATTCTAATAGAGTCAGTAGTACTAAAAAAAAAATACAAAATTCATGTCTAAACAATAATATAGTAATCCATAAAAGGAAAATCAATAACAAGTTGATTTCATTGTCTACTGATGTGTTAGCATTTATTGGACCACGAATGAAGGTACCATATGAGCCAAGCTCATAAACTCTTATTTGTTTATCATGCCCGCCAACTGCATAATAGTATAATTGACTCTTTATCTACCTCCACTCCATTTTGTGTTAATACCTCCTGTTGCATGCAATGCAACTTGCTCCTGTAAAAATTAAAAAATTTAGTACAATTTTTATCAAAATTCACACACACACACACACATGGATTTGTTGTCTTTTTTTAATTATAAATGTTTTGTCATCATGTTTTTTGGTATGTGTATGCTTGAACAATTCAAAATATTATCGACGATGAGTCGATGACCGAGCTCTTCCTAAAAATTAGTTAAAATAGAAACAAAATAAAACAAAAATTAAGACAAATAAGACTATAATATATAATATTCAAACATCAACTCAATAAGCAGAATATAACATAATCACAATGTTTTTATCACAATAGTATCAATAAAAGTTTCTACCAACACAAAAATACATAATTATGATTTTAAAACAAATGAAATTTAGAAAAAAAAATCACCAAATTTCCTTTATAAATAGAACTATTTCTCAGCTTAATATATAACACAAACATCTCAAACATCAACTCAATAGACACAATAAAATTAAATCACAATGATTTTATCATAATAGTCTTAATAAAAGTTTCTACCAACACAATAACACATAATTATGATATAAAACAAATGAAATTCTGATTAAAAAAAATCAACATGGTTTCCTTTATAAATAGAAATATGCTTAATTTATAATGTAAACACCTCAAAACATCAACTCAATAGGCACAAAAAAATAACATCAAAATAATTTTATCACAATAATCTCAATAAAAGTTTCTACCGAATAACTTAAACGAACTAATATAATTGAACTCAATCATTATTCTATTTCTAGGACATTTTTTTTGTTTAAATATTGAAATTTATTCCTTTATTAACGCGCAGTATCTCACAATTGGAGCTCCAACACCTCGCAGAGCTGGGAAGAATATTTACTACATCTGTGCTTTAAAACCTGCTTTTGAAAAATGTTTATTCAGTTGAAAAAAAAAAAGGCTGGCAGGCAATCAGATAGGAATAAACGAATTCGGAAACCAAAAGAACCAAAGATAGAAAAAGTTTACAAAAGGAATTTTGTCACTTTAAAGTTTAAAACGACCACTTCACAACATTCCATACAAATCAAACTTGAGGCCAAAATAATACCATCTTCTATTTATTTTAAACATATTTTCCCAATTGTCAAGACTTTGTGGTCTAGTAGAATCAAATTACACTTCATGAGTAACGAGAGATTGCGAGTTTGAACTTCAAGTGGAGATGATATTGATTCTTTGTATTTCAGTAAATTGACAAAATAGTATACACAAATATTGCATTGTAACAGAGTTAATAATACTCAAACGCATATTTCCCCATTTCACATTACTTTAAATATGGTTTTGTTCTTCAAAGTTCTTTTTTTTTTTTTTTTTCCTTTTTTAAAAATAAAAGTATTAAAGAGTTTTACAATTTTGTTAAAAAGTGTGGGATCATCCATGATCGTAAGTATATAGTGGCCGTTAATTAGTTTATCATAGATGGGTTAATTGGTGTACGATTCTATGTTGTAATCATGGTATTAATCTTCCAACAAAAAATTGTTATTCATATATATATATATATATATATATATATATATATATATATAGAGGGACGGGTTCATGCGCGGAATGTGTCCTAAGTGTGGTCATTCGGTTAGATCTGAGTCATTGATTAAATCTAGATACTCAAATCAATGAAAATTTACCAAAAAAAAAAAAAAAAAACGCCTCTAGAAAGAAGAAGCATAAGCTAAAAATGACGCACCTTAAGTTTTAACATCGCGCACCTTCAGTTTATAACAATGGCGCAACTTAAGTGATACAAAGACGCACCTTAAGCATAGGAACCACGCACCTTAAGAAGGAAATCACACACCTTAAGCACAAAACATACGCACCTTAAGTTCTCAACTGCACGCACCTTAAGTATAGAAATCACCTACCTTAAGAAAGAAAATCACGCACCTTAAGCACAAGACTTACGCCCCTTAAGTTCCCAACTGCACGCACCTAAAGCACAAACACCACACACCTAAAGAAGGACACGACGCAGCTTAAGAACAAAACCTATGCACCTTAGGCACAAAACCCTACGCACCTTAAGTTTTCCCAGCCATCGCGTTTTTTTAAAACGTTATTAATCCTGGACGTTGATCTTGATAAGATCAATGGCTCTCATTTAACCGCACAACCACACCTGAGGATGCCTACCGCACGCGAACTGAATTTTTTATATATATGAGAAGGGTTCAAGTGCATGCGGTTAAAGCTTCCTGTGCAGTGATCAATATCTTTTAAAAAAAAATTCTAAACTGATACACCTTAAACTTTTAATCTAGGCACCTTAAAGTTGGATTAATATAAATATTACTTTGTAGAGAAAATCTTATAAAGAATATTGGTTGTGTTCTGGAATTGCACCCAAAAAAAAAAAGTGTGTCCTAAACCTTTAGACTGATGCACCTTAAGAAGGTAAACAACACACCTTAAGAAGGGAAACAACACACCTTAAGAAGGAAAACCACGCACCTAAAACCTTAGGCTGACGCACCTTAATTAAGTTTCAACAACTGACGCATCTTAAGCACACAAGCCATGAACCTTAAAAAAGAAAACCACGCACCTTAAGCTACAGGTTGACACAAAGTTTCAACAACTACTTACCTTAAGCAAAAAAAAAAAAAAAAAAAAAACAAAAAAAACAAAAAAAAAAACTAGGAATGTCAATCGGGCCAACCCATCGGGTTCGGGCACAATTGACATCCCTAAAAAAAATCATGCACCTTAAGTAAAAAAACTATGGACCTTAAGTTTTAAGAACTACTCACCTTAAGCACATAACATACGCACCTTAAGCATCAAAACCCACGCACCTTAAGTACAAAAATCACGCACCTTAAGCACAAAAACCACGCATCTTAAGAAAAAAAATCACGGACCTTAAATTTGATCTAGATGCAAAAATCACAAAATTGTCGCCGCATTTTTTTTTTTATAATAATTTTTGTAATCTTGGATGTTGATTTAAGAAATATCAATGATTCAGATTTAAGCGAACAAATGCATGGAAGACACCCATATATATATATATATAAAGATCAAATGAGAATAGGGTTCTCCTGTAAAAATTAAAGTGAGGACTGATCTCGGCCATCAAAGTCCATCAATGGTTGAGGGTTTTAGTAAAAAAAAAAAAAAAGAATTTATTTTATAATTATTGAAAACTTATTTACTAATAGTAAGATCCTAGCCTTTGATTTCTCAAGATAGAGTGTGTTGGTGTGTCCACGTACACTTTTTACCGGGGAAATGTTTTCAAATGAACAGTACACTCTCTTATATATATATATAAGCTGGTTCATATGAGAACCATGTCTTAGGTGAGAACGTAAGAATTACTACACGAATGAGTTTTTTGCTTTAAATGAGTTTATAATCTTTTTTTTTTTTTCTCATCAAAATAGTGAAAATATTATTTTACAACTATAAACAAATCACTCGTATTTCCGTCTAATAACTCACAAATAAAAAGTAAATTAAGCGAAAATAATTCAAAAGCATATCTAGAGTAAAAGCACTTCAGCATTGAACATAAATCAATTACCTTTCCATAATCTCATGAAAAATAGGAGTGTACTCGGATTATAGTGGTTTTGTAACATTTAGTTCTAAACTTTTAAATTGATCACCTGTGATTCTTCAACTTTCAAATTGTTACCATTTATGGTCCAAGTTAACCACATATGATCCTTAACTTCCAAATTTTGACCAAATAATGTGTTAATTATAGACACATAATATGAAATTAATTTATTATGTGCTTTTAATTTATTACCGACACATAATATATTAGGGTTAATACATAATTTTTGGATCAATCTTTTACAATGCAAGGTGAACCATGATATATGATATAACAATTACCGAACATGTGGATGTGATTAATTGTGAAGGATGTGAGCAAGGAAAAAGAAAGAGTTTGGTGTGACACAACATCAAGATTGAGGACAGGTTATAGTGAGTCCATGTGACTAAGAAAAACCAGAGGTATGAGCTGGTCTCTCTTTATGCCAACACCCTTAATTAGCTTAGCTTCAACGTTCTAACTTTGTTCTAAAGACTTCCACCCCCACCCACAGCCAAGCAACCTCACAATTCAAATCTGTCATCTTCTGTTTCCTAATTCTTCCACCTGTTCCAAACAATCTCCTTAGCTTGCATATATTCTTTTATCTAGTTTTTTTCCTTTTTTTTTTTTTTCTTTCCCGAAAATAATACTTTCGATCTTTGAATCAAGAAACTATAGTTGGCTGAATCCCTCGATTGTTGACTTCTCCGCTTTTGATCCTCAAGTGAAATATGATTTTGTCCCACAAATGAGTAACATGCAAGGAAATTAGAGTGAGAAGATGGTAGCAAAAGGGTAGTTCAAAATTTTTGTCCGTAAGGACAGCCCAGGTGGTAAGAGTGCTCTACCTACGGCCGAGAGGTTGGAGGTTCGATCCTCAAACCCCTGAGTTTGAGCCGGTCAACTATGGGTAACCTAGGCTGGTTTACCTCTTTGTGGTCCTTTGCCGGCTAGGGTCACAGGGCGAGGAGAATACTTTCTTAAAGAAAATTTAAGTTGTTTGCAAAAATAATAATAATAAGTTTTTTCACTATATTATTATTGTTGTAAAAATTGGCCTAGGCATTGGTTAGGCGCTAGGCGTCTCTACGTCGAGGCAATTTCAGTCTAAGGCGACTTTTAGTCAACCTACCGACTAGGCGTTTTAAGCGTTGAGTTGAGTGCATAATTAGGCCGAGTCAGGCGTCTAGCTAACTAGTCTGAGTCGGTGCCCAACTCAATTGAGTGTTTTTTTTTCCATGTTCAGCTACTCATGTTCTATATTTCTCCAATCATGTACTCAACTAACCATCTAACATTTGCATTTGACTAATTTAAGATTAATATAACAGTCTAACAACTCCTAATCTTGAGTGAAAACAGTAGAAGCAATATACTCGAATTACTCAACCCCCTAGACACTACGCTCTCCCGAACGTCTAGCACGTTCTAAAACCTTTTTTTAATGACTCTAGATTAGAAACGCCACTTGAATTGGATGATGTACATCAACTAAGATCAAAAGTTATCAAGAGTCAACAATTAACGGTAAAGCCAATAATTTGAACAATTTGATTAGTTTAATTGTCTGATTTATTGCCTAGTTGAAGAAAAGAGAGAAAAACAATTTTAAAATGAAAATTAAAAAAAAGTCTCCTTGAAGTGCCCAACAGGCACGTGGAAATGTACACACATTTTGCATACGCAGCTAATTCATCTTTTTCTTTTCCACTTAAAAATTACATTAGATCAAAATTGAGCAAAAACTTGTTTTTTTTTTCTATCTTCTCTCATCTCTCTTCCACATTGACAAAAACTCCTAAAAAATATAAACAAATTAAATTCCATTGGGATTGTCTAAGAACTAAAGTTTATTGTATCATATAACTAGTTATGAAAGAGTTCATAAAAATTCATCATGACTTTTTAAATATTAATGCACTTTTAAAGACCTTTAAAAGTTTGAATCAAATACTTAAAATTTTACAAATATAACTTGAATATCTTCAATTTTTAAAGTTTATAAAAACTTGTAAAAGTAACTTTTCCTTTATTAAATTAATTGATATAATTACAACTTTTGTTTATATATCAACTCTAAATATTTACAACACTTTTAAGTTAACATGGACTAAGTACTTACATAAAAGAACAAAAATACCCAAAATAATTTTGGATTAACATAAATATACAATCGAAAAAAAATGCAGAAAAAAAATGCAGAAAAAAGAAAGATAATACTAGAAAAAGTTAGAAATAGTAACAAGACATGTGGCTTTTGCTTGGTGAAGGAATAAAGTTTGGATTATATGGAGTATCTTTAGTCCGCCAATGCTTTGTTCCCCTTTCATTGTTCAATTCATGTTGCCAGCCGGCACTTTCCTAAATGCTTAATTAACCTTCTATTTTTTTTTTTTGATAAAAAAGGAGGGGGGCAACCCCGAGGGAAAAAGCTATCAGCTAAACTCCCTAACTCTGCGGGCAAATGTGGCATGCACTATGTCATTGAGGTAGAACTCCTCACTCTCCAGGGGGCACGTTTTGATGGTAATCCACTCCTTAGGTTGGAAAGCATCAAGAGATGCAAGACAATCAGCAACCTTGTTCTGTTCTCTGTAAACTACCCGGAGGGAAATCCTCCAATCTCTGTCAAGCCACCATTTTGCTTTCTCAATGTAGTGGCGAATGGGACCTCTGCCCATGGTTCCTTCTTGGATCCACGCAAATATGTATTTTAAATAAAACTTAAATTGTGAATTTAATTGTTAAAAGGTCCTAAGGTGATAAATCATTTAGATTACTTATAGCTAATTAATTTAAATAAAAAAATATCACTAAACAGTTCTCATAAAGAGTCGAATTTAATACTTTGTGATTATCAAACTAACTATCGGCAAATTTGGCCCCCATATGCTCACTTAACCTTCCAATGGAGTTCTTTATTTAATACAACATAATGTTTTATATATATCTTACATTTATATAAAATAGTGGTTTCAATTATTTAATTATTAATGTGAATATTATTGATACTTCGTTATTCTTATTTTTTGAGAAAATGGTGAGTTTGGTCCCTGAGTTATAGCAATAGTGACGACTCAGTCCTTATGTTATTACCGTATTCATTTTTAGTCCATCGGTTATGAGCAAAGTGGCGAGTTTGGTCCCTGATGTTAGTGGTGCATTAACAGAGTTAATTCCAAGGATAAAGAAGTAAATTCTTAAATAAAACTTGTATGCAATATAACCTGTTTCCCCCTTTTACACACTTAGCCAAAATACTTTCACCCCAAATTGACAAAAACCCTATATCTTCAATGTAATCATAGAATAAATCCTTCTACACGCGGCTGGTTTGGAGAAGAAATCCTACAATGTCTTCAAGAGCGTTATTGGGCAGTTGGGTACAAATCGAGCTCCCACTTGTAAGTGTTTGGATGACATCCTATAAATAATGGCTAAATTAATTAGTTCATCAATGTAATCCTAAGAATATTGCTTATTTACTTGAACATATAAAATACGGAAACAACTTACCTATGAATTTCACAACTTGGAAGTGGACGAAATTAGATGCCAGTCCTTGGAAGATGAAAACCTTCGATTTCGCAGCCTGAAAGAATACAAATACCGTTGTGCAAATGGGTTTCAACATTAGAAGGGGATTATAATTTGAAACTCCTATTTACCTATATATATATATATATATATATATATATATATATATATATATATATATATATATATATATATATATATATATATATATATATATATATATATATATATATATATATANGTTTTGATGGTAATCCACTCCTTAGGTTGGAAAGCATCAAGAGATGCAAGACAATCAGCAACCTTGTTCTGTTCTCTGTAAACTACCCGGAGGGAAATCCTCCAATCTCTGTCAAGCCACCATTTTGCTTTCTCAATGTAGTGGCGAATGGGACCTCTGCCCATGGTTCCTTCTTGGATCCACGCAAATATGTATTTTAAATAAAACTTAAATTGTGAATTTAATTGTTAAAAGGTCCTAAGGTGATAAATCATTTAGATTACTTATAGCTAATTAATTTAAATAAAAAAATATCACTAAACAGTTCTCATAAAGAGTCGAATTTAATACTTTGTGATTATCAAACTAACTATCGGCAAATTTGGCCCCCATATGCTCACTTAACCTTCCAATGGAGTTCTTTATTTAATACAACATAATGTTTTATATATATCTTACATTTATATAAAATAGTGGTTTCAATTATTTAATTATTAATGTGAATATTATTGATACTTCGTTATTCTTATTTTTTGAGAAAATGGTGAGTTTGGTCCCTGAGTTATAGCAATAGTGACGACTCAGTCCTTATGTTATTACCGTATTCATTTTTAGTCCATCGGTTATGAGCAAAGTGGCGAGTTTGGTCCCTGATGTTAGTGGTGCATTAACAGAGTTAATTCCAAGGATAAAGAAGTAAATTCTTAAATAAAACTTGTATGCAATATAACCTGTTTCCCCCTTTTACACACTTAGCCAAAATACTTTCACCCCAAATTGACAAAAACCCTATATCTTCAATGTAATCATAGAATAAATCCTTCTACACGCGGCTGGTTTGGAGAAGAAATCCTACAATGTCTTCAAGAGCGTTATTGGGCAGTTGGGTACAAATCGAGCTCCCACTTGTAAGTGTTTGGATGACATCCTATAAATAATGGCTAAATTAATTAGTTCATCAATGTAATCCTAAGAATATTGCTTATTTACTTGAACATATAAAATACGGAAACAACTTACCTATGAATTTCACAACTTGGAAGTGGACGAAATTAGATGCCAGTCCTTGGAAGATGAAAACCTTCGATTTCGCAGCCTGAAAGAATACAAATACCGTTGTGCAAATGGGTTTCAACATTAGAAGGGGATTATAATTTGAAACTCCTATTTACCTATATATATATATATATATATATATATATATATTAATGTTTTCGGTTAATACCAACGTCAGGAACCAAACTCACCACTTCGCCCATAACAAAGCGACTAAAAGAAGATACATTAATAACTACGGTCTGAGTAGGAACTTAGCTTGGAAATAACTTAGTGACCAAAGATGCAATTTTCCCTTATTTTTTTGTTTATAAGTTAACAATTTCAGTCTCTTTTTAGGTTAAAGTCTATCAGGTTTATATTTTACTTGTACAGTTTATTAGTTAATATAGAGACAAAACTATAATTTGCAATTATAGCCTGTTAAAACCTTCATTAACATGTCAATGAACAAAGCTAAAATCGTCAAAACTGTAACATAATAGAAAGAGGGATCAAATTTCATTGGTTTTCGGGGTGATTAGTTACAAATTTGTATCATCAGTAAAGATGTTTTGCATAATTTTTAAGATGTAAACGCATTGTATCATTAGTTATCTGCATTGTTTATATAAATAAATGTGTTGACGCAATCTTGTGTGAGCAGAAAATATTTGACCTTTTCCAACAAATAAATTCAACTTCGGGAACTAAAGGTAAGAAATTTGTATACGCATCAGTAAAGATGTTTTGCATAATTTTTAAGATGTAAACGCATTGTATCATTAGTTATCTGCATTGTTTATATAAATAAATTCAATGTGTCGATATTTAAATAAAATTAATTAAACTAAAGGTAAGAAAATAAATATATTTACCTGGTGGATAACTGGTTGGTGGGCGGTTTCTTTGTGTCGTATGTGCGGTGAGACTACGGGAGGATTAAAGATGGAGGAGTGACAACGTTAAGGACTAGGAGATGACAAGACGATGACGAAGGGCCAATGTCGTTGTCAGAGAATGGTGGAATGAAAAGTTAGAATATGAATTTAGGATTTTAGAATGGCCATGTTTTTTTAAATAGGCAGGGTGAGCTAAGCAAATCAGAGCTTGTATCGTATAAAATTTCACATGTTAGAGATTGAGTTGAAATTAGAAGAAAGTATGTTTGGAATTATATAGATAGCGGTAAAATTTGTACATTTTAATAGGTGTATTGTAGGAACTTGTAGGAGGGGAGATGAACTATGAATAAAATGTACATTTTTAATATATTGAAAGTGTATTATAAATAGGTGTATTGTAGGAACTTGTAGGAGGGGAGATGATTGAAGTTGAATCAGAAAATGTTAAGACAAAAAATAAAAATAGAAATCAACACAATTGGATATGTGAAAGTATTTATTTTGTAATTGTTTTTCAAACAGCTCAGGCTAGAAATTACAGTAGAAACGAATGAAACAATAATTCTTTGGTAGAGTGGTAACCTTTTTGTGTGAGGAATCAACCCTTTGATATGATACCAAACTGATATGGATCCTTCGGGATGAATTCGAGAATCGATGCCAAAGTGTCCAAAGGTTGTCCGATCTTTTCCTCACAAAAATAGCAACAACAAAAACAACGATTTGAGGGTGTAGGAGATGGAATTTGGTTGATGTAGGGGTTGGTTAAGAGATTTTTTTTTGTTGTGTTTTTAATATTAATATTTCTGACACACCTTGGTTTTAGGTAATAAGGAATGAATGACACCACAATATTGGTAATTATATTGATAAGCTTAGAATAACATCCATCAACTCGCAAAGAGAGAACAAAAAATGTCTTAACATTTTCTGATTCAATTTAATCATCTCCCTGCTGCAAGTTCCTACAATACACATATTTATAATTTACAAGTATAAAAATTGATGAAAGGAATGAGGTGTGGAAACATGGCTACCCACTTCCTTATTTTTAGCTTACAGTAAATTACTACTAACAACAATACTATAAACAATCAACCCAATGGGTAGCTCAAGTGGCAAGTGAGTTCTCTTTATGGGGAGGAATTTTGGGAGAATTCGGGTTCGAAAGGTGTAAATTTACCAAAAAAAAAGACTATAAACAATCTTTCAAATTTCCACCACTATTTTGTCCATGTTAACTTGATTTGAGCTTCTTTTTTTTTTCCTTCTCCCTTGGACAACCACGAAATTTGACCATTTTCAAAGAATTTTCCCACTTGATTTTATGCCAATATGTTATTCCAATTTAGCACAATCAGGATGGTAAATTCTTTGAACATTTATTTATTATTGGTGTTTAATTAGTATGGAGTAGTGTTTAAGACCTCCAAACGTAATGTTAAACAATTTATCAAACACATGCCGACTTAATTCTTAACATTCTTCGATTGCATAGTTAATTTTCACCAGCGAGGGATAGCGCATTATTAGCGCGCTTCTAGATAGGGGAAGGAAATATAACAGGATCAAACCTAGAGTTCTTTTGCACTCGATCTCTTCCCAACATATATAGTATAAAAGTCAAAAATCCCTTAACCTCTTTGGACTTTCTCACATAATCACATTCTTCCTCAAATCCTCTTGCGCTGTCGCCGGCTCTGTCTCCACTGCCCTGTGACGCCGGCGATTCTCCGTCTCCTCGCCTCCTCAGCTAGTCGGATCCTCCGTCTGCTCCACGGCTCGTCAGCTCCAGCCTCCAGTACTCCGCGATTGAGCCGTGAGCGAGTCCTGAGTCCGCGTCTCCTCCGTCTCCACCGGCCCCTCTAGCGACGCCCGGTGACTCCACCGCTCCAGTCCTCCGTCACTCCACTCTCCTCGCCTCCTGCGGACTGCCTCACTGCCCAGGTTTTTTTTTTTTTTTTTTTTTTTTTTTTTTTTTTAATATTTCAAGAGCAATGTAAGGTTTTGCTCTTGACAACTTTATTAGGTCTTTTTTTCTGTATATATATCTGTTGTATCTTCTCGTAAGGAATCTTTAATGTAATGTTTCTCTTAAAGATATACTACTTTGCTATCTTGTCTTCCTGCAAATTGTGTTCTCTGTGATGGAAATCTTATAGCAGTACAGGTATTCAAAGTGTGAACTGTGATAAATTGATTAAATTCTGCCCAGAATTTATACTAAAAAACTTCGGTCCATTAACCGAACGCACACCCCTCTATGTGTGTGTGTGTGTGTGCATGTGTTTGGTGTTTGATGTGGGACATTTGTATTTTGCAATTTTGCTTCTGGGCTTGGTATCATTCCATTTCCTCTGATACTATATTTCTGCTTGATCAGTTGATCTTAAGACTTCAGCAAAGACATAAGATTAAGGAGAATGGGCTATGCACAGCTTGTTATTGGTCCTGCAGGCAGTGGAAAGGTGATTAATGAACCTTGTTGCTTCTTATTCGGACATGTGTTTAGTATGCAACACAGATATATTTGATTTCATGTCTCTTTACAATTTCCACTTGTTAGCATGTTGCATCAAGGACTGATATTATTAATCATTTGCTTGTGGCAGTCAACTTACTGCTCAAATTTGCATCGACATTGTGAAGCCACACGACGAACAATCCATATAGTGAACTTAGATCCTGCAGCAGAGAATTTTGACTATCCAGTGGCTATGGGTGAGTATGTTGGAGTATATTATTACTAATTAATTTATAAGTGCAATACACACACACATTTTAAACTGCTTTCTATTTGGTGCAGACATCAGGGAACTGATTTCACTGGATGATGTTATGGAGGAACTACATCTAGGCCCTAATGGTGGCCTTATTTATTGCATGGAGTATCCTCTAAGCCTTTCCTATTATCCTATTATAAGAGCATGGTTTTATGGTTCTTGAGTTTGCATTAGAGCAATTAAGATCCAGTCTTTTAAAAAGTTTGTTATTCATTATCATTGTTTCACTAGAATTTCTTAATCGTAGTTCCTTCAAAATATGTATTCCCTTAATCACGATTCAGACACCTTGAAGAAAATTTGGATGACTGGCTAACAGAGGAGTTGGATAATTATATGGATGATGACTACCTAGTTTTTGACTGCCCAGGTACTTAATATGTATGTATGTGTGTATATACATCATATAGAACTGAAAATTCTTACATGTAGCTACTGGGTGATGGTTTCTACCATGAAAATTCATTGAAAACAAGTGCTTGTTTGGACTACAGCTTCTTGTATATACTCCAAGAAGCCATTAGCTGATTAGCTTGGCCAAACAATTTTTTTTACAAAGTGCATTTCGGAGTAGATAAGAAGCAAATCAAGCAATTTCCTTTTTCTTGAGAAGACCCAATTGGGAGTGACATGGATCTTTTGATGATAATTTTATATTCCAAAATTAGCCTTATTCCTTCTAAATCATTACAAAGAAATATATTTGGAAAAGGTTTTTTTAATAATTTCTTTTTGAAATAGATCTTTTTGCCTCTAATGTGTTTCCTGTCCAGACTGTGATTTTATTGTTTGGGGTCAGTCATTTCTGTGTTTACAAATATTGCAATTGTTTTACAGGTCAAATTGAACTCTTCTCACATGTTCCTGTGCTAAAGAATTTTGTGGAACACTTAAAGCGAAAGAATTTCAATGTCTGTGTAGTTTACTTACTTGATTCTCAGGTATACACCTCTCCTCATACATACCATTGATGCCCTTAGGTAGCTCATATGCATTATATTATTAAACATCCCGTTGTAATGTTTCAGTTTATCACGGATGTGACCAAATTCATTAGTGGTTGTATGGCTTCCCTCTCTGCGATGGTTCAACTTGAATTGCCTCATGTCAACATTCTCTCAAAAATGGACCTTGTGACAAATAAAAAGGATATTGACAAGTTAGTCCTTTTGCACCCAGATGTTGCTTGTATCTGTAATCATTACTGCTGATGTCACAAACTTAAAGTGTTCTATAACTTGTTTTCTGCCTGCAGTTACTTGAATCCAGAGCCTCAGTTGCTATTGGCAGATCTGAATCAGCGCATGGCTCCACAATTTCAAAAGCTTAACAAATCTTTAATTGAGTTGGTAAGAATAAAGAGTCAGTTTCTAATTAATGATTGGATTCTGACTGGTAAAACTTATCTTTTAGTTCAGACAGCTTTCCATATAATACTTAGCATACCCATGCACACTTGTGTAATTAAGATATATACCAAGTGACTAGCCATTTTGCAAAATCTGTTTTTTTTCTTTGTATTTTCAAGTACTTTTGTGTTGTGATAATATAAATGCTTACCAATTTGCAAATGCATCTGTATCCATGTCGGGTTTAATCAATTGGGTTTCTCATTACTTAATAATTCTTTGTTGCATCAGGTGGATCAGTATAGTATGGTCAGCTTTATGCCGCTTGATTTGAGGAAAGATAGCAGGTGATGTATTCCTACATGCTTATGTAGTCTTCTGATGGCTTGTTTCCTTGGGCATTCAAAGAAGTTGAACTATTATGTTTTAATAATTTCCTTAATCTAATCCAAAGGGTCGCTCAAGTGGCAAATGAGCTTCTTTGTGGGGACGATTCCCGGGATAACCCGGGTTTGATTTCCACAAGTGCCAACTCCTATGCCTCTCAAAGCGAACATGGATTAGTCGGGAGAAAGACCCGGAACACCTTGTGGTTTACAAAAATTAAAAAAAAAAAAACAAAAATAAAAAACAAAAAAATCCTTAATCTGAGTACCATGCTTCATACAACTGCCCAAAGCTTTGCCTCAAAACTCACAGATTATTATGCCCTTCCTGCAGTATACAATACATCCTGTCACAGATTGACAACTGCATTCAGTATGGTGAGGATGCAGATGTGAAGGTCAAAGATTTCGACGCCGAGGAGGATGATTAAACCTTCATGTTTTTGGTGGTTTCGGAGAAGTTAAAAATGCTTTTTTGAAGCCATTGGGTGGCAACCCTAGTGAACGATGGACTAACGATTTTGCAACTTTGTATCTAAGTGTTGTTATATGTCAAACTTACTGCTAATTTGTGGAGCCTATCACTTGCTTAATATTTGGAAGTGATCTCATATTTGTTCTTTCAAGTTGCCCGACATTGTAATTGTCATTGGTTCCAAAAGCTTAAAATTTATTGTACCATATTAGAAGGGTTGAGCTTAACCTATAATTTCAGAGTCCAAGAAATGCCTAGCTTGAAGTTTATCTCATCTTTAATTATTTGGTAGTTGTTAAATTTAGGAAAAATCTAATTGGTTCCTACTTGGATTTTAATCAAATTAATTATCTGTGTTAAGTTCACTATTAAACATAGAAAAATGCAGAAAATAAAGAATAAAATAAATGCAGAAAAATAAAGAAACCATGATATGTTTACGCAGTTTGGGAAACTTCTTCTATGTCTATGAGACTACTCAATATAAGTCTAACTTCATTAAATGATCACCAAGATTACAAGAGGGATTATTGAGCATATTTATCCATAGACACTATGATACAATCTTTCATATCAACTCAATCTTATCATCTTATTGAGTTGGTATATTTTTATTTTTATTTTTTTGAAAGCCAATTCTCACTTCAAGCTTCAACAAATCATAACCACGGCTCAACAAAGAAAGTTTAGTCACTTCACATCCTGGATATGCCTTTCGAACAATTCTAGGATGAGGAAAAATAGGGTGAATCACTTGGGATAATAACAAGACTTAAAGTTGTAGAATTGTTGTCTTGAAATGCCTTCCATGCTACCTTTATATAGCATAATACTTGGAAGCAACAAATCCTATTTTTAGGTGCAAGATCTTCTCAAAATAATGTGAATCACCCATTTAAAAATCTGCCAAAAGACTGCATCCTTGTAACAAAAATTGGTTAGAATATTCAACACTCTCCTGTATTACGTACTGAGTCAGACACAACATCTTCTAAGACAGATATAGACAGTATTACAGAGCCTACAATAGCCTAGCAAGACTAAATTTTGACAAATAATATGTCAATAAATATAGATTAGCATGTGTATCATTTGTACACTTACAATAGCATTTGGTAAATGGTTGATATGCAAAAAATTGGCTCGTTTTCTAAAGTTTGGCTAGCTTGATTGGTCAATAAGTTATGAAAAAATGGTCAAATAGACTCCTAAAATTTACACCAAAAATCAACTAGGCTCCTAAATTTTTAAAAAGTGTAATTAAATCCTCAAACATGTTTTTTTTTTTTTTATCAAATAAGTCAAATTTACTGGTAACCTGATTACTGGTAAAATTAAACTGTTGGCCGCTATATTTCGCTGTTGACCGATAAATTTTACTAAAAAACGACCATGGACCAAATGGTTGCCTTTAGTCGCCTTCTCTAGGAGAAGGTGACCGGAAAAGGAACTTGTATCCCGTATAAGGAACATGAGACTCAGTACAAACAAACAACAGAACACTTGATCACAGTCTTCAGGCGTGTGAAACACATTATTCTAAAAGTTTATGATGTCCCTTACTAAGCAACGAAGGGTAATCAAACCACAACTTTTGATATGCAAGAAAATGTCATTTTTTAGGTTGCTTTTATGAGAAATTCACCAAGGGAGTAGCTTGAGATTTTTAGTATATAAAAATTCGTTCGTAAACTTTGAATAGCTTAGTCAAAAATCATATATCCTAAGGTTGTCCTTAACCCAAAAATTATACCCATTTGCAAGATGACTTGGCATGCCACATGAATTTCTTTCTTTTTTATTATCCTATGTGTTTAGCAAGCTTGCTAAACACTTAAAAGGTTGTCATAATGACAACCTTTACTGCCACATAAAACTTTTTTTTTTAAAATTTTTAATTTCATTTTTATTATTTTATTATTATATATTATATATATATACTATAAAATGAAAGTGGACCATTTTTAAAAATAAGAGAAATTTGTAGGGATGTAGAATAAATAGTAGATATTTTGTAAATTTGATGATGTGAGAGTGGGACCCATTTTAAAAAGTGAGAGAAATTTGTTGGGTTAAGGATAATAAGTAACATATATATCTCCTTCTCCGTCCTCTCTTAAAAATCAAAGTAATGAAGGATCGAGGAGCTTAATCTCGTATAAGGAATTTGAGACTCAATTATGAAAGTTTCTTGTTACTTTATAATAGTAGAAATTTATCACGCAAGAAGTTATGAGACTATTTCGTGGAAGCAAGGGCCACCTTAGCTTGTTGGATTGTTCTCCCCCTAGCTTCTTCCCCCAAAATTTGAATTAATTTTGTATAAATCCGATCTATTGGGGTTACGTTCCTGTGACCGCCACCCATATGCAACGATAACAAAGGTGATTAATAAGTAATTTTTAATATAATAGTTTAGAAAAAATAATAAATTTTGCAAAAAAAAAATAGCTTAATCAATGTTTTACTGGACTTGATACATATATAAAAAAAATATATTCTTATAAACTTGTAATAACATTTTTATGCATGCGTGTTTAAGGGGGGTGCAGTGTATTCAATCATGACTTTTATAGATTTTTAAAAACTTTTAAAATGATAGATTTTAATAAACTTTTATTGACTTTCATAGAGTCGTTAACTTTTTAAAACTTTGTAAGACTCTATAAAAGTCTGTATAAAAAACTTGCATAAACTTTTATCAACTTTTTTTATTTTAAAAAGTCTACAAAAGTCATTAAAATTCTAAATTGAATACATCCTTACAAACTTTCATAAGCAATTCATAACAATATTAAACACTAAAATTTATAGTTATAGAACTGTTCAAATAAAATATTTAAAAATATAATTTTTTTCTTGAGAAATTAATATTTAAAAAAATATAATTACTAGTTGCATAAAATAAAAAAATTAATAATATATATAAAAATATATTTGATATACTGCTAGGTATCAAGCAAAGAGCTATTATTTGCAATAACAATATGAGACTGCTAACAACAACAAGGTGCTTCTCTTTGTAGCCTCAAATTGCTATTGCGAACAATAGTTCACTATTCGTAATAGCATGTTGTTAAAAAGAAAAAAGAAAAAATATATTACGAATAAACATATGAATATTATGAAATATATAGTAAAAGTTGACGGTGATAGATAAAAATATTTACTCTGTTCATGTATTTAGGAGAAAAAGTTTAGAAGTTAGGGATAAAAAGTTCATAGAAAAAAATCAAAATATACAAGCAACAATGAAATAAAAATAATATTATTTTGAATTTTTAGAGGAAGATTGTAAAGTTTAGGAGGAGAAAAAAAATTGGTAGAGTTTAGGTATGTAGAAAATATAGGATAATGAAGAAAAAATAATTTATTGAATTTAGGTATAAGGTTTATAAAGTTTAAAATTTTAAATAAGGAGAAAAAAATAGAGTTTAAATAGAGAGAGAGAGAGA
>NC_044925.1:4147816-4153023 GCF_003576645.1 Ipomoea triloba | reverse complement strand
TGGGATACGTGACCACGCAAGTGGAACAGTTGTTGGTGGAACCGGGGTCATTTCAATAATATTACTCCCATAAATATTACTCCGTATTTTCAACCTCCAAAATTATTTATATTCATTAGTTATTTATAAATTAACCAATTGCTAGATGGGTTATTAATGAAGTAACTAGATATCATAAAAATTTATGCAATAATAAGGTATTGATGTAGTAAATACACCATTTTTTATGAATATGTATAATTGTGGAAGTTAGATCCCGAGGAACCTTGCGTAGCCTGCTTGTTAATTTAAGTCCTTAAGCTCGATTCACGTAATAGTGTCCCCCTTTAGCATTTAATGCGGTATTTATAGGAGAGAGGGGAAACAGTTACCGGTTTCTCAACATGTACGCCACGTGGGTTGCATGCATAGAAACCGATCGGGGCTCATAGCTGCCTATCCACGTGTCCTAAGATTTCTGACTAACTCGCCGCCATAGTCAATTGGAGGAATTGGGCGTCGAACGCTAAGTATCTCCAGTCGGCAGCTCGGCCCTATCTAAAGTGGTCGGTGCGAAGGCGATTGGTAAGCCCTTCCACCTAGTCACCCTGGGATTAGCTCGGCCAAGGCCCTTACTCAGGAAAGCGAGCAACTTAGGTCGGACTTGGTGCTACTGGATCCTATACCGACCAGGTATGTCTAATCATTCTTGACATTTTGAGTAACCTTATTATCGGAGTTGTATTTCGAAGCCAGGTATTATATTAATATGAAATGATATAATTTCTTATAACTTTTTATACTTATTCCTACTATGAAATTAGTAATAGACATAACTCGATCATGGCAGTTGAGAAGTTAGAGAAGGGTGATAATGCTAATTGGATATTCATTTTGTTTGCGATTGAGAGATACGAGTATCAAAACTTTGTCTAGAGAGTTTCATAATTTAAATTATCTTTTGTTAAATGATCTGCAAATCATGTAAGCTCATTCACTTACTAGGCATGTCTCTTTGTTAGATTATATGGAATGGTCCTCCATTCCTCCTACTTTTTATTTCGGATGTATTTTTTTTTCATACTTGACTAGTTGAATGAATATGTTTACATCAAAAATAAAAATAAAATAAAAACCTTACCCTCCATATTTTTTTATATTGACTCACATGGCATACAACTGGCCAAGTACCTTGTCGTCTGACCATTCCAAATAAAAGGTCACAGAATCATGTTTAGCAAATACTACAGATGTAGTCACCCAAAAAAAACAATCTACTTAAAAGGTCCAGTTAGTTTTAAAATAATGACAATTATTAAAATTATAAAGAATATGTCATTCAGTCCAAATACAATTTTAAATTTTAAAATATTAAAACAAGAAGCAATCATCATGATTAATTAACTTTAATAAAGATGTGTTGAACATTTGTTCCCCACACTAATTAATGTGCTGATCTTACAATTAATATAATTTGATTGTGGCCACACAACAAGCATTTGGTTCTACTCTTAACTCCACGTTTCTTATTATTATTAGGCATGACCAATTCTTATTCAATCTATCATTTGGTTAGTCACATTATATCATTTCATTAGGTTATAAATAAATTATTAGGTATAAATATGTTTGGTTCAACATACAACATGTAGTTATTAATCAAATAAATTGCTACACTGCATATATACAACTCCTAAGAAAACGCACAATTCAATTTTACACAAAACAAAAAATCTTGAGCAAAATTAATTTGTAAAATAAAAACACTTAGGGTGCATTTGGTTCAAACATTGAAATCAGAATGGTCCCCAGGCCCCCCCCCCCCCGCGCCCCCTCCCATCTACTTCACCACTTCTTTCACACACTTCGCCTACTCTCTCTCTCTCCTTCAATACTTCCATTTGCTTTCTCTCACTACCTTCCATTTCCTCCCATCTCAGCTGCAGTGAAAATCTAGCGAAAGTTCGGATACTTGGGCCGACGATTCCTCAGAAAGGCTCTCAATTCTTTTCCGATTGGGTATCTTCAGATTCATATCTTCTTTACCCTTTTATGTTGCTTTGTTTCTCTTTGCTGCTGTGTTTTTGTGCCGGATTTAGTTTTTCGTTTTCTGGGTCAGCTCAAATGGCATGCTTTATGTTAATTCCGTATGCAGAGAAGATATCTGAGGATTTTTAGGCTAGTTTTCTTGCTGTTATGTATCAAGATCTTGCCTTTTTGAGATACCCAATCGATTTGTATATCTGTCTTGGGATGGCTATATATTTTTCTTGATTTGATCCTCTCTTTGAAGGTTGGAGTGGTTTTCGTCATTTCTCAATGCTTTGTTGAGTTGTGAAAAATTTGTATCTTTCCTAGGTTTTATGGTTCCCTTGTTTGTCATGCTTCTTTATCATTTTTACTACTGCTTTTTGCTGTAGGCGTTTACTGTAATTGACTGCTAGTCAAAGATTTTGTAATAAGTATTGAAGGTGGGGGTTGAGATATTTGGGGTTAATAATTTATGCTGATCTGGGGTTTCTATGCTATGTTGCTTTTGACAAATTGTTACAACTTTAAGTATTGCTGTTTTGGATTTTTTAGAAAAAAATAATTCACAGATTGATTCTTGGGCTAAACAGGCAGCCTTGGGTGGGTGGATACACATATTGAAGTCTGCTGGAGTTATCATCATGCCGTGGGCGCTCTCGTCTGTGTATTATTGTGGGAATTGTGTGCGAATGGTTGTGTTCTTTCTCATGATTCTGTAAATTGGTTGAATTTGGTCAGTATCTCATTACCATTTGAAATCATCTTAAAAGAGATTCATAAGACTCTTCAATTAAAGAACTATTTTCTAATGGTTCTAGTTTTTGTTTTTGGGATTATGATGATTTAACAATGTTCGTGTTACAATACCTTTTCTGTGTATCTATTTCAGAGGGTTTTGATTGTAGTGAAAAAGGGTCTCAGTCTAAAATCTGTTGGAGGAGTGAGAATGTACATTGCTTTTACACTAAAGAGTTACAGAGCAGTCAAGGAAGTTGGACAGTTTAAAATGTGTGTTGGGAACATCGTTTACGACCAATTGATGCAAGTTTGTCAGGTAAGTGTGTTTCTCGTTTGAGATTTTTCAATAAGTTGCTTGTTATAATTTTGCATTTGTAATGGTATTAAGCTCATATTAGAGTTAGTAAATGGTAGGTAGATGCTAATATCAGCATCTATTTGGAAAGTACTAGGTCCATATTTACCAATTTATATAATTCGACATATTTTTGAAATTAAGAGTTTCAAAGGAAGTCTTTGTTTCTATAGCTCTAGTCCATATTTGCCTAGATGGCTTTCCTGTCGTCTTTTTTTGACCTTACTTAAGATGCCTTTATACTTCAACCAAAAATTGTGCTTCTTTATACTTTTCATTATCTTTTCTTGTTGAAATGTTAGTTAGGGTAACTGTCTGAGATATTTGGGCTCTCTGCAAATGGGATTCACTGAATTCATGGTTATTAAAACTGTGATTTTTAGTCTGTATCTGCGTATTATTTTAGTAAATATCCACAACTTTGTCCACTTTACCCCACCCTGTTCATGTGACAAAGGCTTTTGGGAAAGCATTAACTTAAACTCGGTGATTTGTTGTTTACAGGCTGAGTATTTCCGTCAGTTGCTCAAACCTGTTACGTAGTGTTGCTTCTTTGGACGCTTGGGGAAGGTGGGGATTTTTCTACTTCTTTTTGTGGTGTAGAGTTCTGGAAGAAGTAATCAAGTGATCAATGCAGTAGCTGCCGGTTTGTGTGGGGATTTGTGCTGCTTCTTTTACAATGGACGCACCCTAGACATCTTAGCTTTTAGTTCTGTTAAAAAAACCTTTCATACAGCTTCCTTCTATATTCAAAACCTTTCTTCAAGACACATTTGCGTCTCCGTGAACTGCATTCGTTCGTTGCAGTTACTCATGCAGAGTAACCAACCGTTCTTACCTCAAAAGACTATGCTGCCTCTTGCAGACGGAGTAGGTAGTGGCTATAACTACGATGCTTCTGCTAGATCTTTTTTGGATACGATGGCCGTATCTCCAGGCTACAACCCCGCTCTGCCCTCCCAGAATGTTAAATTGCAGCTTTCCGAGGCTTGCCCGAAGAATTTCATCATCTTTGATCAGACGGATTATAGAAGCCAGATCATGTTCCACCCTGCAATGGCCTCCAATTTTTACCCTCATCTAAACATCAATGCATCTCCTTTGTATCAAGATGGTATGGAGGAAATAAACGCCAACAATGAGGGTCGAGAAATTTCATCTCAACAAGAAGATTCAGATGACATTGATGCATTGATGGATTTGATGAGCTTTGAAGAGGAGAATTACGCGGAAAGTGAGGACGAAGAACTTAGCACAGCACGCATGGATGCAAACTATGGTAGTAGTTCACCTGATTCTTGCTCAAATTACCCGTGCCACAAGAGGTCCTCTGTCAGTGGTGAAAGCTGCAGCAAAAGAAAGAAACTGAGGAAAATGGTAAAGACGTTAAGAGGAATTGTTCCTGGTGCAAACGGGATGAACACCGTGGCCGTCCTTGACGAAACCGTTAGGTATCTGAAATCGCTCAAGGTTGAAGTGCAGAAACTAGGAATAAAGAATTTACGGAGCTAATTCATGACGCCTTTTCAATAATATGATGAAACGGAGTTCCTTCACTACTCTTCAGTAATCTCAACTATTTAGAATGTCTGTGGCTTGGCTAATGATGCCTCTTTGGTTTCAGTTTCATTGTCGGGAATTCGGGATTACTATAATGCTTTTGCTGCCTCATATGCCACTTCGGTGCAAAGGCAAACTCCAAGGATTGTATTTTCCCCGATGAAGGACGAGATCTACTGTGCTAGTGTTTTCTTTCTATATTGTCTGATGACACCAGGTATTATGTTTAGTCTAACCTGTTCTAAGTTGACTATGGCTGCTGTTTTCTATTATCTTCTGTAACTGCAAGGTGTGTTTTCTACTGGCTTTTTACTGTTTCCACTATCAGACAATAATGACAATAAATTATTTGGGCTAAAATTTTTCTACAATATTTGCTTTACAACAGTCTAGAACAAAATGTCCTTATTATGATCACTCTGGGCATATTGTTCTCTAGTCTACTTTTAGTAGTATCTTCAATTTGTTGGGAATTCTGAGATATGGGAATTAAACAAATTCCCTTTTGTTTTTGTTTTTTGGGGGGGGGGGGGGGGGGGGGGGG